>NC_085137.1:98517815-98817815 GCF_035046485.1 Aedes albopictus | reverse complement strand
CTGGCCATCTCGCCAATCATTTTGCCAACTTTGAAGAGAACTCTGGCGAACAAAATGGAAAAATTCATCATGTGAAATTCTTCTATCATAGATCTCACCTTCCTGTGCGCCCACCTTTGCGAGAGCGTCCGCCTTCTCATTGCCATAAATTGAGCAATGTGAGGGGACCCATACAAAGGTTATCTTGTATGATCTTTCAACCAGTGCACCCATCTGCTCCCTTATTTTTGTAAGAAAGTAAGATGGATGTTTTACAGGTTTCATCGACCGGAGTGCCTCAATAGAACTAAGGCTATCCGAGAAGATGAAGAAATGGTCTACGGGCATGTTGGAAATCATCCCCAAAGCCAAGTTGATTGCTGCCAGCTCAGCAACATAAACCGAGCAAGGTTCCTGAAGTTTGCGGAAGGCGGTGGAATTTTCATTGAAAACACCGAAACCAGTGGATCCATTTATGCGAGATCCATCAGTGAAGAATCTCTTACAGGAATTGACATGTTGGTACTTTTCGTTAAAAATGCGAGGAATAGATATACATCGAAGTTGATCTGGAATTCCATGAATAGCTTGTTTCATTGACAGATCGTATTTAACAGAGGAACTGTCATTAGTGAAGTGTACACGAGGTGGATTATGACCTGGGAGGCTTATGTCAGATGACATGTAGAAAAGATATATTCTCATAAATTTTGACTGAGTATTCAGAGTGAGCATTTCTTCGAAGTTTTCAATCACAAGTGTGTTGCTCACTCCACACTTGATAAGTAACCTTAGCGAGAGCTCCCAGAAGCGGTTCTGGAGAGGTTTCACCCCTACCAGGACCTCTAGGCTCGCATTATGCGTTGAGTGCATGCATCCGAGGGCAATACGCAGACAACGATATTGAATTCGTTCCAACTTTAATAGGTGGCAGTTTGCTGCTGAGTGGAAACAGAAAGAGCCATACTCGAGAACCGAGAGAATAGTCGTTTTGTAAAGTTTTATGAGGTCTTCCGGGTGAGCACCCCACCATGTGCCGGTAATTGTGCGTAGAAAATTGATCCTTTGTTGACATTTTTGCACCAAATACTTGATTTGGGTACCCCAAGTGCCTTTTGAATCAAACCAGACGCCAAGGTATTTCGAAGTCAAAGATTGGTCGATTTCTATTCCCAAAAGATTGAGTTTCAGTTGGGCTGGGTTCCGCTTTCTTGAAAACACAACCAATTGAGTTTTTTGCGGAGAAAACTCGATCCCTAAATTTCTTGCCCAAATGGAAAGATTGTTTAAGGAATTTTGCAATGGTCTTTGCAACACTTCTGCATGTGGGCCTTTTAGAGAAACCACAGCATCATCTGCAAGTTGTCTAAGCGTGCATTGTCCTTCCAAGCAACTATCAATGTCTTTCACGTAGAAATTATAAAGCAAGGGACTTAAACATGAGCCTTGGGGTAGGCCCATGTAGCTAATTCTGGAAGTTGTCAGTTGTCCGAGATTGAAGCTCATTTGTTTTTCTGACAACAAATTATACAAGAAATTATTTAAAATTCCGGGAAGTCCACTATTGTGCAGTTTTTCTGACAATATTTCTATGGAAACTGAATCAAAAGCGCCCTTAATATCCAAGAAAACTGAAGCCAATTGCTCCTTTTCCGCAAAGGCCAGTTGAATATCTGTTGAAAGCAACGCTAGACAATCGTTTGTTCCTTTGCCCTTGTGGAACCCGAATTGTGTATTTGAAAGCAAGTTATTCGATTCAACCCAATGGTCGAGTCGCGATAGGATCATTTTTTCCAACAATTTCCTTAAACATGATAACATAGCAATTGGGCGGTATGAATTATGATCAGACGCTGGTTTACCAGGCTTTTGAATAGCTATTACTTTGACCTGTCTCCATTCTAGCGGAACAATGTTGTTCTCCATGAATGAGTTGAACAGGTCTAGTAATCGTCTTTTCGCGATATCTGGGAGATTCTTAAGAAGATTGAACTTTATCATATCGCGTCCCGGAGAAGAATTGTTTGATGAAAGAAGAACTATAGAAAATTCCAGCATTGAGAATGGTCTGTCCAGAGAACCGTCTCTTGGGGATGTTTCCCAAGAAATCGGTTGTGCTGGGACTGAGTCTGGGCAGACTTTTTTCGCGAAGCTGAATATCCAACGGTTGGAGTATTCGTCACTCTCATTAGAAGAAGAGCGGTTTCGCATGTTGCGAGCCACTCTCCAAAGCGTTGTCATCGAAGTTTCTCTTGAGAGACCCTCAATGAAGTGTCGCCAATAACTACGCTTTTTCGCTTTTAGCAAGTTCCTCAGTTGTCTTTCAAGTTTTTCGTATTCTTGATAAAGATCCGAGGTGCCATGCCTACGAAAAGCTTTGAAGGCATCAGATTTTTTAAGATACAATTGAGTGCAATCATCATCCCAGCCAAGTGTGGCTGATCTTCTTTTGAAGGTTGCACTTGGAACGCGTCGTTTTTGTGATTCTAATGCACTTCTGTAAATCAGTTCAGACAGGAATCGATACTCATCCAAAGGTGGGAGAGGATTGGATGATTCAACCCCAAAAGATACCGCTTCTGCATACTTTTGCCAATCGATATTCCTAGTGAGGTCAAAAGGAACCTGAATTGGCTCGTCTGACCTTTCGCAATTATGTTTTATGGTGGTTATAATGGGCAAGTGATCACTACCATGAGGATCTTCGATCACCTTCCACGAGCAATCGAATGATAGTGAACTTGATCCCAAAGAAAGGTCAAGCCGACTTTCTCTACCGTCGGATGCAATGCGTGTCACTTCACCTGTATTCAAAACGTTCAAAGTTAAATCGTCGCACAAATCATAGAAAATAGCCGCTCTGCGATCGTCATATGGCTCGCCCCACCCAGTACCATGTGAATTCATATCACCCAGAATTAAAACTGGATGTGATAGTGCAGAAACTGCATTCCAAAGATGACGGCGGTTAATTGAAATACCTGGAGGAATGTAAACGGAAGCTACGCAAAGATCTTTACCCTTTACGTTTATTTGGCAAGCGACAATTTCTATGCCAGGATGAGTCGGGATTGGAATTTTATAAAATGAGTAACATTTTTTGATCCCCAAGAGTACTCCCCCGTAATGGTCATCTCTATCCTGGCGAATTATGTTGAAATCGTGGAAGTTGAGTTCATCTTCAGAAGAGAGCCATGTTTCACAAAGTGCAAATATATCACAATCTGAGTTGTGAATCAAAAACTTAAACAGGTCTAATTTAGGTTTAAAACTATGACAGTTCCACTGTAGCACAGTGATCATATCTTGCACCTCACTTGATGAATTAGCCATCGAAAGATATGAGCGAAGCAAGGAGGGGCCATGATTGTGTCAAATTCCGAAGATATTCTTCTACTGTTGGGATAAAAATATCAATAATGCCTCGAAGTGTGTCCGGAAGGCCGATGGCATCATATAAGCGATCCACAAGAACCCTGAAAGTTAGCAGTCCTCTTTTGGGTTTGGAAGGTTTAGTTGAAGTTCGAGGAGCTTTCGTAGCCTTTTTCTTGCTACTTTATCGAATGCTTTTTTTTGAAGTATACTTAACAGCCGGAGGTGGATTCACTGGGTCTTTACTGCAGCATGGAACTGAGTAATCAGCGGCCTGTTTGTTCGGAGTTTTTAAATTTACTCCGCCTCCTTTTGTATTAGGCAAACTTTTGAGGGAAGATTTCAAAAAGACCTTTCGGCGCAATCCCGGGGAAGATGATGACTTCCTTTTTCCAGGTGCGTGTACCTCCAAAGAAGATCCACCCTCATCAGTTTCGTCATCGTCCTGATCATCAGAAGACAACTCGTGAAAGGGATTTTCAACTGGGACAGCTGATTCAGACACGGATTCTGGTGTTTTAAAAGATTTCACCATCTCCGCATATGTCTGTTTGGAGCGCCTTATGATAGAGCGACTCTCATTTTTAATGCGTCTTTTATAGGCCGGGCAATCTTGCAAGTCATGTGGATCTCCGCCACAGTAGCTACACTTTTCAGCTTCCTGTGTGCAAGAGTCCTCTAAATGAGCCTGGTTGCATTTGCCACAACGGGGCTTGTTGTCGCAAAAGCTATCACTGTGACCAAACTGCTTGCATTTGGTACAATTGAATACCTTCGGCCTAAAAAGACGCACTGGGTAAAAAGCACCATCAATGACTACAAATTCTGGGAGGACGGAACCTGGGAAAGTCAATCGAAAAAACGCTGATGGCGAGTACACTTTCTTACTCCCTTCAATGGAAGCCTTAGACAGCCGCTTACAATCTAGGATTGCCACATCGGGGATAGATCTATTCTTAAAGCGTCCGAATCCGCTCTTGATGTCATCGCACGTCAGCATTTCGTCGAGGATCTTCCCCTCCACCTCTACTTCTCGTGCCGGCACATAGATCGTATATTCACAGCTAAACGCTTCGTGCTGAGCAATTTCATTTGCTGCTTTGTAACTAGGTGCAGTTACACGCAGCTTGGTCTGTTTCACTTGGTGAATAACAGTCCCAGGATACTTACGCGTCAGATCTCGAGAGATTGAGAGTACATTCAACGGTTTGTTTTTGCGCCGGAAATAGACAACCCAAGGCCCAGGTGAAGATGGTTGGTAAAATCGCGTTCGAGCAATGAGATCTTTTGGAGGCGTTTCGCCTCCATTTGAAACATCCATGCGGGAGAAGTCTACCGCTGGAATGCAAACAAGAGAAAAATAATAATAAAAAGAGAAGAAAAAAATATCTACCGCACTCTGTACGTGTCTAAATACTAGCAGAAAATATATTTATTTATGCGCACGGGTATTCGACGAGAAAAAAAACAAGAAAAAAACCCTAAGTTTTATCCGACAACAATTTCCAAGCTTACCCTAATGCTTTGAGTCACAACCACAACGGGAGAGAGACAGAAGCGGAGCAAAAAACAACCTTCGAAATATCTGATCGGAGAAGCGGAGGCAATTGAATGCGAGTATAATATAATTTCTACTTAGCCGTAAACTGCTGCAGCTGAGCCGTAGGTAGCAAGCACACGTCTGCTGCTTTGTTGATGCCGGCCGTGGATATGGAATCGATCACCGATGGCGTTGTTGGTGATGATTTTTCGGATGGTGGCACGATACCTGATGGATCTTGTCCACCCAGTTCGCTCCCTTCGAGGGCGCTTTTTCCACCTAAGCACTTTGATTGCACAAAAAAATACGCGTAAACTTCTATGTCGATCAAAAACCCACACGGGCGGTGGGGCAAAAAGATCGTTAATTATTTACAAGTGCCGTGTGGAGAGATCGGGAACCTGTCGACCGACTCGTTGAAGCGCACAACAAGGAATGAAGGGGAGTTTCTTCCAAGAATCCTCCAGATGTGTCTTCCGAATACCCTCCTGGAATTCCATTCATGAATACTCAAAGAGCCCCCCTCGGAAATTCCCCAGGATTTTCTTCCGGAAAATTTTCACTATTTTCTTACGAGATTTTTCCAGGGGTTACTTTCGTGAATCCACAGGTTTTCTTTTCGGGAGTCCAATAGAAGTCTCTACCGAGAATCCTTCAGGAGTTCCGCCCGGGAATTCTCCAGGAGTTTCTTCATGGAATCTACAAGAGTTATTTCCAGGGATTCACCAGGAGTTTCACCCGAGAATCCTGCAGGAGCTCCTTGTGGGATTTCCACAAAATTTCTTTCAGGATATCTTCTATGATCTTTCCAAGAATTCTCCAGGAGTTACCCCTGATGATCTTCCAGGAGTTGCTTCCGAGAATCCTCCAAGAGTGCCTTTCGAGAATCCGGTAATTCTCCAGAGTTCTTTCCGGGAATCTTCAGCAGTTCATTCCGGAAATTCACCAGCGGTTTCTTCCGTTAAATCGCTAGGATTTCCTTTCGAATATCCCCCAGAAGTTCCTTCCGGGAAACCCTCGGGACCCCTTCCTTTGAATCCCTCAGAAGTTTTTTTTCGGTGCATTATTGTGTTTATTAAAGTGTTATATCCAAAGATTCAAATAAAATTGGAAACCACTGTTCGCCAGCACCAGCACTAAACGACGATGACGACGGACGAACGACAACGGATGGATGCTTCCAGCCAGCCAGGAACACAGGGAATGCATCCCCGGTTGCGCGACGGGGGATCAAATCGGGAGCCTACACAATACAGCTCCGCTCCTCTTGTTGAGCGATACAATGTTGCTTGGTTGAGATTAAAAAGCAGATTAACCGACAACGGCGAACCTCCGGAGAAAAGGGTTCAGCTTTGAGTGAAATGCTTCTTTCACCTTACCTTTCCCAGCAGAATCGGGTGTCGGCCGGCGTCGGATGCTTCGATGAGGAAGCAGAAGTGCACCCGCACCAACCAGCTGGTTAGCTGCCATACCGTGTACCTACAGGAACTGGATGCTTCGGATGATGATGAAAAGGAAATACCCTTCATGTTGACTTGATGTGTGTGTTCGGCTGTTTGGAAAAACTTGTTAGCTTGGATTATGATTTTAGCTGCGGGAGAGGATTGCCAGATTAAGGAAAATTCATCCAATTACGGGTTGAATAGTTCTGATTCTGTTTCTGATTCTGTTTCTGATTCTGTTTCTGATTCTGTGTCTGATTCTGTTTCTGATTCTGTTTCTGATTCTGTTTCTGATTCTGTTTCTGATTCTGTTTCTGATTCTGTTTCTGATTCTGTTTCTGATTCTGCTTCTGACTCTGTTTCTGTTTCTGATTCTGTTTCTAATTCTGTTTCTGATTCTGTTTCTGATTCTTTTTCTGATTATGTTTCTGATTCTTTTTCTGATTCTGTTTCTGATTCTGTTTCTGATTCTGTTTCTGACTGTGTTTCTGATTCTGTTTCTGATTCTGTTTGTGTATCTGTTTCTGATTCTGATTCTGTTTTTGATTCTGATTCTGTTTCTGATCCTGTTTCTTATTCCGTTCTGTAGAATCATATATTGTTTCAATGATTCTGCTATTGGTTTCATATATTCATAAAACAGTTTGTGTTTTCATTTCTTTTTTTACTGCATCTTCCATATTAAAAACAGCGCTTGGAATTTCTTTGTTTGAAAGTCCTGCACAGGCCTGTAGATGCTTTTCAACATTTCTGTAGATGTTTCAATAAATTTTATCTGATTTATGCAGACCTGCGAGCCCTCTCAAATTGACAGATTTACCCAACACCCCAAATTTTTCTGAATGGATTGAAACAGAAAAGGAAACCTTTTCTCATTTATGATGATTAAATAGCACTCTTTCATGGCCATAAAAGTAGAAGCGAGAAACTCAACCCAACTGCCGTCAAAGTTTTCTTCCGGTCTGATTTGGCGTGGTGTGGAAATCAGTTCAACTCCATCCAACGGGAAGAGGCACAAAGAACAGAGGATTCTTTTCGGCACGAGCAGCGAAGAAATCAAGAAAAATGCATTTAGGTACTCACGGGAATCGTAGGAAAGCTTTCAACCGGAGGAATCCGTCGACTAACAAAACAAAACTATTCACAGCGAAGCTCTACAATTACTTTTGTGTTCTTTGGTAAGGATTTTCCAACCAAGGGTTGCTCAAGAGACGAGCAGGCTAAGATCAAGGTAACAACAACAATCGAGTCAGCTCGGCGCGGAAAGGAAACACAAGTCAAATAATTAATTTCAACTTTGCGCAAACTTTTTCCTGGTCTTGGCGGACGGGGTCGGAATCGCTGAGCAACTACGAGGGCCGCCTCGGGAAAGTTGCGAATGGGGAAAATCGTTTCATTAGCACAGGAGCGGGTTATTCCATGTCAAAATTTTAAAAAGTTATTGTTTAACTTTCATTAGTGTTCAAGGCTTGAGAAGATTGATAGGAAGGTTTAAAATTCCTGAAGAAGGAATCGTTGATGTATTTCCGTATTGATAAACTGACATGGAATGGCTGAAACGATGGCACGGAATGACGCCACGGCTGAACGAATGAAGAAAGCCTTCCTCCTTTGTTTCATTCAATTATTCGATTGAGATAAGTGGAAATGACTTGTTTGTGCCGTTTGGGATGTTGTTTGCCAAAAAAGCTTTTCCCGTCCTTCTTGCCGTCAACAACGGCGGTATCAGTTGATACAACTTTCTGACAGTGTTGTTCTTTGACGAGAATTTTGAGTATTATCCTATCTTGGGTAGCTCTGAAACTGCCCTTAACTTTCGATAAAATTACTCATTGTATTGTGAATGGTTGGAATGAAGTTTCGATTTATCAATCATTGAATAAATATCAAACAGTAATAGCTCGTGTGATCAAAGCCATCAATTAAACCATAAATGGGTTGAAAAAGCCAATTCTCTTACTTACAACTCCACTGACGTTACAGACGTCATTCAAACCCAAAATTTTAATATCGCCAATACTCACACACTGAAGATGCCTTTTGCTCTCAAAAAGCATTCCCATTAGTTTTTTGTGTATCTAATCTGCGTCTACTCTCTGTTAAATACTGCTTTCATAATTCGTAAGAAAGAATGAAGCTGTTGCAAGAAAAAAAAATCAATAACATCTTTACGAATAACAAAAACTGTTACTACAGTTGTGATTATACTGCTTTTATAATAGCTCAGCCCAATCCACACGTCGCAAATGGCATCATGTGACACTAGGTCCCACTTTTTTTTTTTGCACTGATGCTGCTCCCAATGACGACGATGTGAGTAACGAGGTGTAAAGCATGGCATACGATACTTGCAGCCTAGCCTAGGTTCTGATTCAAAACCCCAACGAGCGCCAACGGCTCGACCCCTGTTTTGACATGTCATGTTCTAGTTTGCTGAAAATCAGAAACCCCTTTATATTGGATCCATTCGGTTGATGACGGTGATGGTGCTCTAGATGTCTGCCTACCAGTCACGGGAATAAATAATAACAATTTTTGCTAGTTTTCAAAGCAACTATTGCCAACTGTGAGAGCCATTATAAGTCAGTCAGTGCATCGAAAAAAAAAAGTGGAGCGCGTTTACATGACCGTCGTTTGTTTGAATGTGAAATGACTGTCTGTTCTGAGCGATTCCAAGCAACAGCATCAAAATTAGGGAAAATTTTTAATTCATGATTTTCTATTGAACTGAAACTTTGCACAGTTTTTCAGTTCCATCTAAATCGCCATTTTTCGATATCAAATTTTTATTTAGAGCCACGACTAACTTTTCAAAAGGGTGTATGTGAAAATGGTTCAAAAATATTCAAAAATATGCACAGCAAAAACGGATTGTTCGATTGTTATGAATTTTTCAGCAAAGTTAGATAGCTAAATGGTGATTTCTAAGAAAATATACACTGTGAAAAAAAATCTATTTTATCATTGAAAAACATCATTTTTGTCACAAAAACTCAAATATCTCAAAACCCTATCTTTTTACCAACTTGAATTTTTTAGGGAAAACGGTCCATTGTATTAGCAATCTACCATAAAAATTTGGTGATGGTAAACTAATAAACAAAAAAGTTATAACATTTCAAAAATTTCACAATTTTTACATTTAGTAAAAAAATTTTTCTGTGTAAATTATTTCGGCCGGAAATTGAAGTTTGATGCTGATTTTATTGTTAATGGCCTTGCGTGAGTAAAACAAGTTGTTTTTATTATATATTATATATACATATAATATAATATACTATGTACCGTAATGTTCCGATTTTATCACGCCCTCCGCGCATTAGTCGTTTATTCATTAATTTGCTGTTACATTTGAGGACAAGTGTTTTCCCTCTTCTTCAAGATGAATGTTGAAAGCGTGTTTTGCAACGTTAAAAATATTGAAATGGGTATAGATGTTGAAGAATATTACAGGGCATTTTTGAAAAGGGGCGTAATTAAATTGTTTAAACAGATGTCGCTGATGGCAATTTCTCAGTTGTTGTCGTTTTCGAACTTCATGCGCCCTGCTTTACCGATGATATACAGATGGCTCGTTTGTCAAATTCTAGACGGCAGGACGTGCAAATGCGTAATTTTGTACACAATGTGGACATTTGGGCATAACCAGTCTCTTTCAGTTTATCTATGGTGCTTTCGGTGAGATTTCGTAACTCTTTTGAACATTTTTTTTCATCAAACGGTCTACAATAGAGCGTTGAGTTGAAGACCTTTGAGAAAGCGACTGTTCATCTTGTTCGTTAGATTATAATAAACAAAATCACTTATTAATTTTAACTTACTTGTTTGGTGTTGGTGGCTGAAGAAAAAAAATATTTTACAATTTTTAATATTCATAGCGGTAGTATTTTTTTGTTTTTTTCGTGAGCATTGTCAGGTATGTATACAGACAAACAAACGTAACACTGGCGAAATTTTCATTGACCACGCCTTCAACGATCATTTTGAATCTTGGTTGTGGCTTTCATAACAAGAAGAGCGCCCATCGTTTTTCTTTGCGTTTGACGTTTCACACTAGCGCCTTCTGATGACGATATTGCACAACGCAGTGTTTCGTGAAACATTTCCACCAGGTGATGGTAGTGTGAACTGGGCGATGGATTTTCACGAAAATTGTTCTAGGCGTTTCGTCTGTTTGTCTGTGGTATGTACATCTCATGCATTTGTTGTTGTTGAAGTTACTCGCATTCTTCCGATCATAAAGTCTGTTCTCTAAGAGGGATTTTTTTTGCGGATAAACTAGACGTATACGCGTATAAAAAAACTTTTATTATACAGCTTTTGTCTTAAAAATAAATTCAATTCCATTTTTCTTATAATCAACAGCTTTTCAACACTATCAAGGGATTTTTCACCAGTCACGTACAATAAAAAGTATGACAATCTCAATATTTTTGATCACAACACTGGATCGCGTCTAAGTTTCAAATAGATACTATAGTAATTACAAATAATCAAACTAAAGTATCATGAAAACAACTTGTTTAATTCAGGCGGTAGCCTTTACAATAAAATCAGCATCAAAATATAATTCTCGAAATAATTTACACAGAAAAAAAAATTTTTTTTTTGTTACTAAATGTAAAAATTGTGAAATGTTTGAAATGTCATAACTTTTTTGTTTATCAGTTTACCATCACCAAAATTTTATGGTAGATAGCTGATATGATGGGCCATTTTCCCTAAAAAATTGAAGTTGGTTAAAAGATAGGGTTTTGAGATATTTGAGTTTTTGTGACAAATATCATATTTTTTCAAAGTAGAAAAAGAAATGTTTTACAGTGTATATTTTCTAAGGAATCATCATTTAGTTATCTAACTTTGCTGAAAAATTTATAACAATCGAACAATCCGTTTTTGCTGTACAGCTTTTAGAATATTTTAGAACTAGTTTCGCATACACCCTTTTGAAAAGTTAGTCGTGAGTGAATATGAAGGTTTAATATCAAAAAATGGCGATTTATATGAAATTGAAAAACTGTGCAAAGTTTCAGATATTTTTGAAATGGTCGCTCAGGATCGACTGACATGACTCCGTGGAATTCCTCTTCTTGTCAGTAGCGTATGCATGTTTTAGTTCAGGAATTTCTTTGAAAGTCCCTTATTTTGAATATTCATCCGAAATTCCTTCAGGATTTTTTCGGAAATTCCTCTAAAAAATCATTTAAGAATTTGTCGGTAAGTTTTTCAGGATATCTTTATAAGGATTATGAATCTTAATTGCTACGAAATTCCTCCAAAAAATCCTTACAGAATTTCATTAGAAGTTTCTCTGAAGATTCCTCTACGAATTCATCCATATAATGTCTCTAATTTTTTTTGGTGCTTAAAGAGACTTCCGAGGACTTTCAGAGATTGATCCATTTCCGTGAAAGCGTTTCCCAGAATGAGTATATTTTTTCAGGAAGATTCTAGGACATTCCTCAAAGATACTCCTCCAGAAAGTTTCCCAATTTATTTTTGCAAAAATATTTTACAGAGCTTTCCAGAAATTGCCCATGATTAAAAACGATAATTTTAGAAATTGGTGCAGAGTCCAGACAATTCTCAATGTATATCCAGAAATTGTGCTGGACGTTCATTCAGATTGTTTTACAGGACTCCTTTCAGACATTCCTTCAGAAACTTCTTTTGGAATTTCTTCAAGATTTTTTTTTCTGATGCTATCTCAGGAATTTTAATTGAGATTTCCCAAAAGTTCTTCTAGGACACTTCCTGCAAAGAGACGAAGCCTCACTGGAAGAGACATAGAACTGTATTTTTAAGGTGAAATGAAGTTTTATGTCTATTGCAGAAGTGGTTCACATGAAACTTCACTCCAAGGGGCTTTTCCCTGCTTCAAATTAGAAAAAAGGGGATTCTTTGAGAAAATTCTTCAGGGATTCCCTCGGGCATTTTTTCAGAATTTTTCAGGAGTTCCTTAAGGGATTATTCAAAAAACACTTCCAAGATTCCTCCAGGGATCGCCTTACAGGAATGCCTCCGAAGATTACTACAGGAGTATTCTCAGGGTTCTCTCAGTTCCCTTAGGGGTTCATCCAAAACTTTCTCCATGGATTCTCCCAAGAGTTCTTCCAGGGATTCTTCCAGGAGTCCCACCATGATTTCTCCCAGAATTTATTGCATAGATTACCCCAGGAATGCATCCAGGGATTCAAGAAAAAAAAATCTCGAAGGATTCACCCAAGATTCCCCAGATATTTCTCCAAGATATCCCACAAGAATTCCTCTTAAAGTTCCTGCAGAAATTGTACCAAGAGTTTCTGCCGGATTTACTCCATAGACTTTATCAGAAGTTTCCCAGGATTTCTTAAAACAACTCCTTTTAGGATTTTCACAGATGTTTCTCCAAAGATTTTCATAGGAGTGTCTTCAGTGATGGTCACAAGATTTCTTGTGACAGCAGAATCTCAAACCTGTTTCTCCAGCGATTCTTTCAGATGTTCTTCCAGGAGTTCTTCCAGGGATTCGTCCAGAAGTTCCACCATGGGTTTTCTCAGAAGTTTTAGCAGAGGTTCTTCCAGGAATGCTTTCCGGGATTCACGAAAAAGAACCCAACAATTCACCTATACCTGGGAATTCCTCCAGGAGTTATTCTACACAGATCGATAAAAGAGTGTAAAATTCTGTGACACTTGATGCACATATTTGGAGCGTGGGATATCACGGAAGATTACATGACATATCATGTAAAATTCATGAAATATCATGTAAACTTCCATTATATGTCATGTAATTCAGCATGACTCTGAGTTTTCACATGACATATAACGTAAATTTACATGATATATAATGTAAACCATCATAACACTAAGTTTACATTACTAAAATAAAGTTTACATGACGTGTAAATGTCATTATTTTTATCTGTGTACGAGCTCTTCCAGAAGTCACTCCAGAGACTCTACCAAATTTTTTCCAGAGATTCATCTCCAACTTGGTTCCTTCAAAGATTCTTACAAACGTGCCTTTAAGGAATTTTTTACCTGGGATTTCCCCCAAACGTGAATTTCTCAGGAGTATTCCAGGAGTTCCACAGAGGATTGTGAAATGAGTTCTTCCAAGGATTCTATCAAATGTTTCTCCGGTAACTCTCTCAGGACTTTTAATGAGTATCTTTATGAGCTTGCCCAGAGTATCCAAAGATTTTTCTAGATGTCCTTCAAAGGGATTCCTCCACATGTTCCTCAAGGGATTCTCCCAGGAATGTCTACAGGGATTATGCCAGGAGTTCCACAAATGATTCCTCCCAGGAGTTTCTACAGGGATTGCCCAAGGAGCTCCACAAAGATTGTCCTAGACGCTCCTCCTTCCAGGGATCCTACCAGGACTTCTACCCTCGATTCTCCCGGATGTTTCTCAGAAGATTTTCCCAGGCACGCATTCAGTGTTCACCCAAAAATTTACTTAAAATCTGGTAAAAGCCCAGGAATTTTCCTAGCGATTCTCCACGCTCACTCAAGTTTCTCTCAGGTATTCTTCAAAACATTCCTCCAGGAGATACTCCAGGTGTTCCCTCAGAAAATTCTCTCAGCTATTCAAGATATTCTACCTGGAGTATCTTCAGCGGTTCTCCTGAGAGCTTCTCCAGGGATTTTCACAGAAGCTCCTCCATGAATTCTTCCAGGAGTTTCTCCATGAATTTGCCCAGGTGTTCCTTCAAAGATTCTTCCAGACATTCCTGGATTTCCGTCAGACATTTCTTCAGAGGTGCTCCGGAGATTCTCCCAGGAGTAACTCCGGGGATTCATCAAGAAGTTCCATCGAGTATTTGCGTAGGAGTTTTCTAATTACAATATGAGGAGATCCTCCAAAGTTTCTGCCAGACATTCCTCCACGGATTTTATCAAGAGTTTTTCTAGTGATTGGCCCATGAGTTCCAGCATGAGGAGTATCTTCATAGATTCTCTCAGAAATTACCCCAGAGATGCACTTAGACATTTCTCCAAAGATGCACCAAAGTTTTCCTCCTGAATTATTCCAGGAATTCTCCTTGGAGTTACTCTAGAGATTCCTCCACGTGTTTAACCAGGAATCCTCCCAGGAGAGCTACCTATAAACTCAGAAATTTCTCCAAGGATTTACTCAAGATCCCCCCGTACTGCTCCAGGTTTCTCCAAGTAAATATACCTCCAACGATTCCTCCTGTTCCTGAAAGGATTCCTCCAAATCAAGAGTTTCTATCAAGTGTTTCTCCAAGGATTTACTCCAGATTTCCCAGGTATTCCTCCAAAGATTCCTCCTGGAGTTCCCCGAGAAGATACCCCAGGGATTCCCCCAGAAGTAACTCCAGAGCTTCTGCCAGGAGTTTCTCCAGGGCCTCTTCCAGGGTTTTCCAATATTTTTTTTTCAGATGTTCGGCAGTGTATTCTTCCAGGAGTACTTCAAGAGATCCACTCAGAAATTAAGAATTCACTCAAGATTTTTTAAGAAATTCCTCCAAGATTCCTTAAGCAATTTCTCCAGGAGCGTTTTTTTTCTCTCGTTTGTTGGGTGAAGATAACTGCGTCCAGATTTTTTGACTATTGTGATATACGTGAAGTACGCATGTCCGACAGTTTCTCCAGGAGTGTCTCCAGTGATTGTCCCAGGAGTTCTACAGGGGATGCTCAAATAAGCTTCTCCCGGAATTCTTCCAGACGTTCCTTCAGATGTTTCTCCATGGAGTCTCTCAGAAGTTTATTTTTGAATTTTTAATAAGTTTCTCCATGAACTTGCTCAAGTGTTCTACCAAAGATTTTTCAAGTGTACTCCAGGGATTCTCCAGATGTTCTTCTAGGAATTATCCCAGGAATGATTCTCCCAAGAGTTTGATGGGAATTAAATCAGGAACTGCTCCAAAGATTCTCCCATAAGTCCATTCATTCCATTATTCTAACAGAAGTTATTTTTCCAGGAATTCGCCCAGGAGTTCCATCCTGGATACCCAGAGGTGTTTCACCAAATAGTGTCTTAGAATCTATTCAATATTTCCTCGGGAATGCTTCCGATGAAAACTCAGGATCATCCCCAAGGATTCACTCAAGATTCCCCCAGGTATTCCTCCAAGTATTCCTCCAGGAATTACATCAGGAATTTTCTCAGGAGTTACACCATGTATTCCCTCAAGAGCTACTTCAGGGCTTCGACCAAGAGTATTTCCAGGATTTCCTCCAGAAGTTTCAAGAATTCACCCAGAAATGTCTCCAGTTCCTACAGAGTTCCTACAGAGATTCTTCAAGTCGTTTCTCCATAGCTTATCTCAGGAGTTCTTCCAGGGATTTCCATAGGGACCTCTAGGGATTCTCCCAGGAGTGTCTTCGTGGATTCTACCAAGAGTTCCACCCGTGATTCTTCCTGGAGTTTCTCCATGTATACAAGGAGCTCCTCCAAAGATTCTCTAAGACATTTTACCACAGAATCTACCGGGAGATTTTCTAGGGATTCGGCCATAAGCTTTACCTGGATTTTCCTAGGAATATCTCCAGAGATTCTCCCAGGAATGCTTCCAGAGGTACACTAAGAAATTTCTCGAAACATTCGGAGAAAAAAAATGTTTCTCAGAAATTATACCAGGCGTTTCCCCAAGCGATTTTTTTTCTACAATTTCTTCTGGGAGTTTATACAGGGATTCTCCCAGGAGTTTCTCTGAAGATCTGCTTTGAAATTTTTCCAAGGAGTCTCCCAAGAATGCTTTCAGTGATTATCTCAGAAATTTTCCTAATGATTCACTCAAGATTCCTCAGTTTTGCCTCCAAGTATTCCTCCAAGGAATCTTGCTGTAGTTTCCTAAGTAGATACCTCAGGTGTTCCCCCAGAAGTGTTTCTCCTAGAAGTTTTACGAGGATTCTCCCTGAAATTGCTCCAGATGTACTCTCAGAACAAAGTTCTACCAGGAGTTTCTCCGGGGGTTCTTCCAGGAGTTTTTTCCAGGGATTTTCTCAGGAAATGCTTCGGGTATTCTCCCAGCAGATACTCCATAAATTGTCCCAAGAGTGTGTACAGAAATTTCCTCAGGTGTTTCTCTAGGAATTCTCTTGGGAGCTCCATAATGATTGCTTCCAGGTACTCTTGCAGGAATTCACCCAGAAGTTTCTACACAGACTCTCCCATGAAGATTCTCCCAGGGTTTTCTCTATTGGTTCTTTCAGAATCGTTACCGCTTAACCTGATTTATAGCTTTATTGTTCGTTAGGGTACTACGCGACCTATTCCAAGTTTTAACTTCACTTACACTTACACTTAACCCAGCGCCTGAAGGTATTCTTTTAAAGTAGAAAATGGTTGCTTTGATGCTGCATTCACTTTACTAATTTATACACGGTAGAATGATGAGCCTGCTGATGATGTGGACGTGTGACTGTTGTTCCTTTTTGAGTCCGAATGAGCGTCAATTAAAAGTTACCGTTCGCCGATATCCTATCCAAGTATCTAAGTCTGTTAAAGCCATGCGTCAGTGTTAGCCGATTTCGATGGGAAAGATCTATTAACAAAAAATTGTAAGAGCCGGGATTGATAACACTAGTTTACAAAATAAAACGAAAGTTGTGAACTTCTGTCAATGACTTTTTGAAGCATAATTTAGCGCTGATTTCGAAACCGTGCTTCAAAAAATTCAAGTAGAACAGTTTTTGAGTAAACTAGTGTAATCGAAGCCAATTGCTCCACGGGCCCTAGCATTATATGGAATTATTGTTTTAGGGATTTTCCTCCCAGGGTTCTCACAAATTTTCTCCTAAAACATTTGTCAATGGGTTCTCCCAGAAGTCCATCCACTACATTCATCATGGGCTACATCACGGATTCCACCAGACACACTGATTCCACTTGAAACTAGCCTGCAGCCATTTCTTTCAGCATTACTCAAAAAAAAAAAAACAATCATACACACCTCCAAATGATCTGGATGGAGCAATGAGCAGTGAAGAGTGAGAAGTTGGAATAAGCTATGCGAAATAACCAATACATAATTAAGAGTGCAGGCAGTGAGAAATGAGATGTGATCAGTGAGACAAGTTAAGAGTGCGCGTGCAGTGATAACTGAGTGTTGAGCATTAACGAGTAAGCAATGAGAAGTTAGTAGTGCGGAATGATGAGCGAGCAACAAAGAAAGAAAAGAGAGAAGTGAATTTGGAAGTGAATAGTGTCATTCCTCACTGACAAAAGCTGTGAAAAGTAAGTGGTGTAGAGTGAGGAATAAGAAGTGATCAGTCAAAAAAGAATACTGAGAAGTGCGTAGTGAAAAGCAAAGAGAGAGGAGTGGAGAGTGGGAAGAAAAAAGTGAGGTGTGAGCTGTGGAAAAGGGAAGTGCAAGGTTGAGGGGGTGACGCAGTGAAGCGTGAGAATAAAGAAATGAATGATGAATAGTAAGAAATGAGCAGTGATAAGCAAAGAGCGAGAACTGAGAAGTGTGAATCAGTGGGGAGCGAGGAATGAGAACTTGCATCAATAAGTAAGAAATGAGCTGTCAGCAATGAGCAATGCTAAATCAAAAATGAACTTCTAGGAGTTGAAGTAGTGAGGAGTGAAAAGTGATGGAATGACTAGTGAAAAGTACTCTGTAAAGACGGAGCAGTAGGAGTTAGAAGTGGGAGTTAGAAGAGAGGAGTAAGTGAGGAATGTGAAGTGTGGAGTGAGTAATGAAGAGCAAGGGTTGAGAAGTGAGTTGTGAAAATTGAGCAGTGAAAAGTGAGGAGTGAGCAGCGAGAAGTGGGCAGTGAAAAGTTTGGAGCAGTGCTTCAAAATCCTTCGTGAATTGCTATTTTTAAAAGTACATACAAAATTTCCTCCAGAAATTCATGCAGTAACCCCTCCCGAAATTTCGTCAAGAAATTCTCTTAAAATAAGCCTACGAATTTCTCTAGAAATTCATCGGAAACGCCTCCACAGACGCTTCCATGAATTCCTCTCAACTTTTCCCTGAAAATTGATTTGGACATTGTCTGACGTTTTTGTCCATCAACATCTCGAGGAATTGCCTCAAATTTTACTCTAGTGGATCCTTCAAAATTTACAAAACATCTCCAGGAAATCAATAAGAAATTTCCCAGAATACTTTCACGGCCAAAAATTTCCGGGATTCCTCTAGTAATAATTTACAGAATTCTTCCAGGCATTTCCTTGGAAATTCCTCCAGAAACTTAGCCACTATCAAGGAGTTTCATAAAAAAATAATAATAAGGAATTGGGGAAATCCTCAAAATAATAAATTTCTCTTCCGGAATTTAATAGAAAAGTTCCTTTAGAAAATTATACAAAAAATACTTTTGAAATCTTATTCAGCAGAAATTATTGAGGTTATTCTTTTATTTTTTACTTGAAAAGCCGCTATGAGCCTTCGACAAATTTCTCACACAAGAAATTCAAACCAAAATTCTAACAAATTCAAATGCATTCATAAAATCTTTAAGAAATGTGTGAAGATTTTTTTCTAGAACCCAGCTGATGATTTCTACGAATTTCCACATTAATCTTGACATGAAATTTCCCAAGGAATATCTCCAGGAATTCTTCAGTGACTTCCACACAAAAAAGTATTGACAGAGTTCTCCAACCAACTGATTCCCTCATCTTCTATCCCCTAGCTTTGCCAATGATTGACCGGCTTCATCCTTACAGTTTTCCCGCATTCAGGATAGTGCTATCGCCCCGAGTCACAGTCAGTTAGGCTTTATTGATATGACCCAATACCATGTTTACGAAGCAGTCGTCACAACAGCACATCAGTTCCAGTAGACAGACAGGCATCAGTCCTAGACGTTAAAACATCACCCCATCAGCAGGTTTCGGATCTCCACACTTGCACTGCGAGGGAGAGCTATTGCGCAAACGAGCGAATGTCAGCTGATTGTATCATGCTTGAACCTGGCTTTGTAAAATTGAGTAACATGATATGGCAATCCCATTGAGGGGTCTTCATTGCAGAACGCTTGAAACGTCGTAAACCGAGCATCAATTGGAAACCTAACAGACTTTCGAATAGTAGTTGGAATTGCTTCTGTTCGAGATAGAAGAAAAAAAAACCTTCAAATTGAGGACCGCATTCAGCAGATGGATGGATGGCAGCACCACTATAGTGAACTGTCATTGTTCGTCTTTTACCGCAGCGATACTCGAGCTCCTTGGAAGAGGCACTTCAGTGGACATCTCGATGATAGGCCGTAATCAACCATTTCGTTACCGTGAGAAATAAGCACGCTACGATACCTTTTCAGCAAGATTTGTAAAGCATCCTGTTGTATGGCCCATCCCGTTCCCAGTCAGGCCCCTCTTCCCGCTAGTGCAAAACGGTTCAGTTTATTTTTCTTTCCAAAGAAAGCATCTCGACTGAACCATAGACCTGAAAGAAGGAAAATTTTCGTTTCTCGAGTAGTTCCTCAACCTCCCAACCAACCAGGACAGATGGGTGTTATGATGGAAGAACATATTACAACAACATCTCCCTCCACTGAACCGATGATGCTACTAAGGGTGCTTTTGCATGAATGATAAAAATAAGGATCTCGTTTTTCGAAGATAAATTGCCGGGGACTTCTTATCTCGATTTTACGCTTCTCGCTCACATTTGTGCGGGGAAAAATGGGAAAAAAGGTTTGTTTGGAGCCCATTCGGGCACCTTATTACTGCGACCTCCGATCAAGTGGAGCGGTAAAAAAACGATATTCAAAGGGAAAGTTAAGGTATCGATTTCGTTTTGTTTTTTCTCAGTTTAGCATATAACTTTGATTCTTTCAATCTCTTAAGGGAAAGTCAAACATAGATCAAAACGATGCATATGAATGTCAATCTTAAACGTATTTTCATTAAAACCGAGTTTATCCTCTCCTCTTCTTGGCGTAACGTCCTCATTGGGACAAAGCCTGCTTCTCAGCTTAGTGTTCTATGAGCACTTCCACAGTTTTTAACTGAGAGCTTCCTCTGCCAATGACCATTTTGCATGTGTATATCGTGTGGCAGGCACGAAGATACTCTATGCCCAAGGAAGTCAAGGAAATTTTCTTTACGAAAAGATCCTGGACCGACCGGGAATCGAACCCGTCACCCTCAGCATGGTCATGCTGAATACCCGTGCGTTTACCGCCTCAGCTATATGGGCCCTGGTATAAAACCGAGTTTATATGGCACTTTAAAAAACATAAAAATTGTTCATGTTCGCGCGTTACACTGCGGTTTTCGGACACTAGAAGCAACTCGTTAACTCGCGACAGTTTTGGGATCGAAACACTTTATTTGCGCGAACAGAAACTAATGAAAGACCTCTTGTCTTCGCGGCGGTATATTTCAATCTAATTACTATTTACAATTTACAGCTGATCGGCGGCGGTGATCGAGAGGCGATCGTACCGAATACATACAGAATTTACTACCTGCCGACCCGATCGTTGCATAGAGTGAAACGGGCCAAGCCACAACGTGCGATTGAAAAGAATGACCATCAGTACGGCGACTGTGGAGCATATTGGTACCAGCCTCCTGTCACGCGGCCATGTTTTTGAGGTCAGCATCAAAATCCAGGAACGATTATTGACTGTGGCTGAATCATATCAATAACAATTATAAATTTTATGGAAACTTTACTCTCGTGACGAAGACGAGCTGGTACTATTACGACTTCATTTTTAAATAAATAATTGGGAAAATAAAAATCATTTTTTGCTACTAACGACCTTTTCAAGTGAAAAAAAAAAATTGTGGTGAAAAAAAGTTTCGCCACTTTTGATTTCTGCTCCTGGAATTATGTTTGTTTACAAACTTTGCGCTGTCATGCGGGGAACCAAGCTACCGAGCCGCCGCTATTGTGTTCAACGAGGCGGCTGGAAGTGGGAACCAGAGATGTTGGCTCGTTATTTTCCTATGGGCAGGGATGGCATGTCACGCAGAAACTGTGCCCATTTACGCTCATCTTTCACTGAACTTCTCACTTTCATTTTTCTTACAAAAGAGAAAGAGAAAAAACGCACAATAAAATGTACATAGTTTCTCTCGCGCAGAGTTTTTGTGCGGGTGATTAGAGTGCTGCGTGAGAGCAATGAGAGCCCGCAGATCATAATCCCAGTGCGCAATTTCTGCGCGCACGTAGAAAAAACAGAACTCAGTGCTCACGCAGTGTGTTCAAAGGGGTCAGTGTTGTTTGAGCATTTGGTGAACCGAAAGCATGCCAGTGAGTCCAAAACCAGGGGTATCAAATCCTGTGATATCAGAGACAAGCATACGTCTTAAGCTGGTCAAGAGCTTACAGTTGATGGATATTTTGGTTCCAATTTCCACCAAAAGGCTGTGCTAGTGAGCTAACGAATTTTGTTGTTCAAATATATCAGGAAAATTTGCAAAAAATTGCAACAAAATTTCAATCTCATATATCTCATGATCCTGATTACTTAGAGAGTTGGTGTCTTCGGCAAAGTTGTTTGGCTGGTCAAGGACTAACCGATAATAAAACTTAAGATTCAAAATTCCACCGCTAGGCGGTGCTAGTGAGTTAGCAAATTTTGTTTTTCATATATATCAGGAAAATTTGCAAAAAATTGCAACTAGCGCCGCCTAGCTGCAGCAACTTGAACCAAACGGTAATTATTCAGAAAGCCCTTGATATACCAAACAATTTTGCCGAAGACACCATCATTCTAAAGAATCAGAGTACTGAGATATGTGAAATGTAAAATTTGTACGCTCGCTTGCGCCGCCTAGCGGTGAAATCACGAATCATACGGCCCATATTGTGAAAGCCCATGACCAGCTGAACTACTTTGCTGAAGAAACCAACTCTCTAAGTAATCAGGATCCTGAGATATATTGGATGGAAATTTTGTCAGTGTTGCATCTGCTTGTCTAAGATATCACATAAATCACAGACAAATGGATATGTGACACTAACGAAATTTCAATCTCATATATCTCATGATCCTGATAACTTAGAGAGTTGGTGTCTTCGGCAAAGTTGTTTGGCTGGTCAAGGACTAACCGATAATAAGGCTTGAGATTCAAAATTCTACCGCTAGGCGGCGCTAGAGAGTAAACAAATTTTAAATTTCGCATATCTCAGCATCCTGATTTTGTAGAAAGATGGTGTCTTCGGCAATATTGTTTAGTACCTAGATCATGGGCTTTCAGAATAATTACCGTTTGGTTCAAGTTTCTGCAGCTAGGCGGCGCTAGTTGCAGTTTTTTGCAATTTTTCCTGATATATATGAAAAATAAAATTTGTTAACTCACTAGCACCGCCTAGCGGTGGAATTTTGAATCTTAAGTTTTATTATCGGTTAGTCCTTGACCAGCCAAGCAACTTTGCCGAAGACACCAACTCTCTAAGTAATCAGGATCATGAGATATATGAGATTGATATTTCGTTAGTGTCACATATCTATTTGTCTGTGATTTATGTGATATCTTAGACAAGCAGATGCATTTGCTACTAGACGGCCATGCGCGTAAACTGAGCACATTTAGCCCCCCCAGCCGCAATGTCGAGCGCGTCGCCTGTAGTGTATGACAAGCGAGCACGACATCGCCGCTGGGGGGCTAAATGCGCTCTATTTACGCGCATGTAGACGGCGTAATAGTACTTTCATACTCCCTGTGGTACTCACAGTATTGCACTGGAAGCACGACTGAGTGCGCACTCAACGAATTTTTGTGTGCACATTTTCTGTGCGCACAAAATGTGCACGCATAAATTGAAAAACATGCTAGTTCTATCATTTGTTTGAGCACTCATTTTGAGTGTGCCGCTGATGGATGCCAGAGAGTGAGCGGCTGGTTTGTGTGTGGAAAAAGTTGCGTAGTTTACCCTCGCTCTCGTTGAAAGTCGTGTGTAGAGTGTATGTTTTCTCTTCTCACGTTTCGCACTGAGGAGCATGCCATCTCTGCCTATGGGGCAGTATTGCGGTGACAGGAGGCTGTGACCATCAGTACGGCGACTGTGGAACATATTGGTACTCAGTTGGTACTCATTTCGAACCCGCTCGATCAGTTCATATTTGTGTCATTTGTCAACCCTTTCAAACAATCTGCTGTACAATTTAGTTTCGACTATTTCTTTTTCAATGAAAGGTCACTTATCGGTAGACCGATCATAGTAAAAAATGGCAAAAGGTTATTGCAACCCTAACAAATTGCAAATGCTCCATAGAAAATCAAAACACGTTCCATAAAAAATGAACATATGTTCCATGAAAATGTGCAATGTTATCCATAAATAATTGAAAACGTTCCATACTTTATGAAAAATGTACCGGTAAAACATAAAATTTTCTCATTAAAAGTGAAATTTTGCACCAATAAATAATACTGAAATGCTCCATAATAAAATACAAATGCTCCATAGAAAAATTCAAATGCTCCATAAAAAAATAAAATTGTACCCATAGAAAATTGAATATTGCTCCATAGAAAATAGACGAATGCTCCATAAGTATTATAAAACTGCACCACATAAAATACAATTTGCTCCACAAAAAATTGAAAATTCTCCATAATTTTATACATTTGCACCATTAAAGCAGTGCAATGTAAAGCAATTCAGCACTGTCGAATTAAATTATGAGAATATGGTATCTATGGAGGATTTTCAATTTTTTCATGCAGCAATTCATATTTTCTATGGTGCAGTTTGATAATAATTATGGAGCATTTATCTATTTTCTATGGTGCAATTTCATTTTTTTTTGTGGTGCAATTTTATTTTTCTATGGAGCAATATTCAATTTTTTATGGGTACAATTTTAATTTTTTATGGAGCATTTGAATTTTTCTATGGAGCATTTGTATTTTATTATGGAGCATTTCAGTATTATTTATTGGTGCAAAATTTCAGTTTTAATGAGAAAATTTTATGTTTTACCGGTACATTTTTTATAATGTATGGAACGTTTTTAATTATTTATGGGTAACATTGTACATTTTCATGGAACATATGTTCCTTCTTTATGGAACACTTTTTGATTTTCTATGGAGCGTATCTATTTGTTATGGGTGCAATAAATAGGTTGCCGTAAAATATAACTCTGGTCTTGAATCTCTTAACGAAATGTGGTTTTATGAACCGGAATCAGTTTTTGTTAATTTAGACGGAAATCTTCAAACGCCTAAAAACATGAATGTATGTAATTGTTTGAGCAAGTTGTGTTGTGTTCCAAACTTATTTTTAAAAAATCGAAAAGAACTCAAATGCCTCACTATGCGTAACATGCAATGAAACGTTGATTCACCGTTAAGAATATATTTTCACATAGTTAATGCTTTTTGATAACTAAATTAATTGAGTTGTTAATTCAGTACTCCACAAACATTTTTTTATGTGTACAATTAGGTTGAAATTCCTTGTTTTGGTAGAAAAAATCAAACTGATATGTTCCGCACGGCTTCTCTCAACATGTTCATACTCCTTAGAATTCAATCCGTAATAATTTGATGAACTTTGATGTGTTTTTCAGGTCACTGTTAAAGTAACCCCAAAATGAAAATGTGAACCCCAAAAACATTTAGAAAAAGTTACAACAAATCAACTGATTTTAAGGGCTCGTTCATAAAAAAATGACCCATATCTTTATAATTGTGCAGATAGAATAAAAAGTTGTTCGACAGGTATTCTAATAATAACATTTCCTACCACTTTGCTGAAGTCATAAAAACGTTATCTTCACTTATGGAAAACATAATTTCACTCACACTTGTAGGAGGATTAATTACATAAGTGTCAGCTGTGCACCCCAAGGATGATCGGAATAACTCGGAATAACCAGGTGGCCCTTGTTCCCAAACAATAGATTTTATGAAAATATAATTATTTTTCAACTCTCTGCATTAAAAAAAATCAAAATTAACTCACCTAGTGGTGATAATGCCTCTCTCGTCGAATTTGATATGATCTGTGACTATTTTATTGGTAACTGTTCACCAGGTTGTTGAAAAAGCCACGGTTTGATGTTTATGATATATATGTATGTATATGATGTATATAGGTTTGGTTCTCTTTGATATTTGGTCACTTCTGGCTGGACATCCGGAATCGGTTTTGGGACATTACCGGTTGTCTCAAGTATGGTCTGAGACTATTTTTCATACTAATCGTTCAGGAGGTTATCGCCCGTAACCGGTAACACTACCGGTAGTAACTTAAGTGATCTGTGCCCATTTTCTTGATAACTATTCATCAGATTATCGAAAAAGCCGTGATTTGATGTACCTCATGGATAGGTTTGGTTCCATTTTACAGTTCGCCATTTCCGATGGGACACCCGGAACCGGTTCTGGAGCACTACTGTTTGTCCCAAATGAACTTCAACGCAAATTGATCGCGGTCAAATGCAACACTGCGAGCGGCACAATATCAGTGACAACTTCCACAAATTTTCAGCATTCAGGGTGGCTACGATTGCGGCCTCTAGCTATCATCGACCGGATTGTTCCGGCGATCATCGGGCGCATTATTCCTTCAAAGGCATCTGGTTTTGTTCCGGCTGTCCTTCTCTTTTATATTTGACCACTTCCGGCGGGACACCCAGAAGCGGTTCAGATATGGACTAAAACCATTTTCCTGCTTACCGTTCATCCGGTTATAAAAAATGCCATATGTTGATGTGTCGCATGCATGGATTTGGTTCTTCTTAACATTTGGCCACTTCCGGCCGGACACCCGGGCCGGTTCCGGAAAACTACCGATTCAGATATGGTATGAGAATATTTTCCTGCTTACCGTTCATCAGGTTATCGAAAATGCCGTGGTTTGATGTGCCGCATGTATGGGTTTGTAGCATTTTCATATCTGACCCCTTCCTGGCGTACCAGTCCGGAATACTTAAATGGCCATAACTCCGGAACGACTGGACCGATCTGAACCATTTTCAATAGGGGCCAGATTCCGCGTCGAATGAGCCAACGGTCATTAAAATCGGTTGAGGTTTAATGCCAAAAAGTGATGTCAGTTTTTTTGTCCACATACATACACACAGACACACACACATACACACACAGACATTATCTCAATTTGTTGAGCTGAGTTCATTGGTATATGTGACTTGGCCCTTCGGGACTTCTACCAGAAAGTTATTGGTGGAGTGAACATATAGCCTTTCCAGTACACTTAGTGTACGAGAAAGGCAAAAAATCAAGTCATTTTTAGGGGTGGAAACTTACGTTGCTCTTAGAGAGTTTATAAGAAATCATGTTCAACAAGTTTATAATTTTATCGCTAGTACCTACCTAATACACCATTAAACTGAGTTAAAACTTGTTGGTCATGAAATGGGCCCTGTTACTGCAGTGTGCAGCGGGCGGGGGTGAACCAACTCCTACGTTGTTTATTGTGAAATTCTTAATCTGAAATAATCTATTTTTGATTATCTATCTGGTCGTTATTCAATGTTGATAACATGCTGAATTATGGGAGCATAAATTGTTTTTAAATTGCTGTATTCGAACGTAGATATGAGTTCACTCAGCTGGATTGCGAACAGTTCATCACTAGCAGTGGGTTTAAACTTCGGAAGCTGTTCCGTATAGTTGATTAGAAAAACATTCAACACACTTTTCAATGATTATCAGGTCAGCTTTTATTTTGTCCATCCTGTAAGTATTTATTTTGAATATTTCATTGACATGATGATGAATTAAAAAAAAAAGATTCTTTTCTCAGGTGCATAGCACAAACAGTGTTTGGTGGAGCAATCGGGATGGCATATGCTTTTTATTCAAAACCAAATTCTCTAGTAACTCTTCCGAGTTTTGCAAAGGAGCGGAGATAATAAGCTTCACACGTGTTGTTGTTCCTAACTCATCATTGGAGTTGTTTGCACAAAAAATCGATAACACCAGATACCTTTACTTACACTTCTGTGCAATAAGTCGAGTATACCTTCCACCTGGTCTCGTCAAATTGAGTATCGTTTTTCCAGTGAAGCCAATCGAGATCGTTATTACTCAAAACGAATCATATAGGTTAAAGGAGATTGAGTTAATGAATTTCGAAAATCTACCAGCACAAATAAACCATCTTCAATCACTAGAAAATTTTCAGTGTAAATCAACACCTGTCTATGAGCTCGACTTCAAACTGTTCGCCAAAATGGATAATTTAACCATCTTACAAATGGTGAAAACGTCCACGACGGACGTTGTTTTTTCAAAACTACGGCAGTTTCATTTACTTCGGATGTTCATTTTCTGCCGGAGTCATTTATCAACACTGAATGCCACTTCATGGAATTTCCCATCATTGGAAGAGCTCGATCTCAGCTACAACAATTTCACCATACTTCCGCAGCAAATCGCAACCTTCGGGAATCTTATTCGCCTCAGCATGCGCCACAACCAACTAGAGTACATCGATATGTCCATATTTGCGGGTTTGCGACGCCTTGCCATTCTAGATTTACAGGGTAACCAAATTTCCAGTATCACCGGCGAGTTAAAGTTACCCATGTTGACAAATCTGCGGTTAGAAGCAAACCGTCTTGGCGAACTGGACGTTTCACAGTGGTACTTACCTGCTTTGACCCGTATAAGTCTTGGCTCCAACTTTCTAAAAAGTGTGGTCAATTTTACGAAATGTTTCAGCGGCGCAATCTTTATAGAGTTGCACGAAGGGCAGTGGGACTGCAACTGGTTGAAGGAGATAGGACACTTGATTAGAGGAATGATCATTGGCTCCATCCAGCAGAACTCGAGCATCCAGCATTGTTATGCTCTGCGGTATAGCATGACTGAGAGCTCGATCGTAGAGATGAACGTGAATGGGACAACCCAGCGACATCCTTTATAGATACAACGTTAAGACTGTACGACGCAAGAAGCAATTGAACAGGTACATCGATTTATGAAGACAATAAAACAGTTCTAAGTTTTGATTCTACTTAAAACAAACGATTTTCAAGTTTATGTTTTTTGCTTAATATTAAGGACAAGGTATTTGGAGTACATTGCTCAAAATTTCTAGAGCACCGTTTTTTAGAACCGTTGAACGGATTTGGATGAAAATGCATCACGCTAATTGTTCAGTGGTTGTCAACAGCGTGATGCATTTTCATCCAAATTCGTTCAACGGTTCTAAAAAACGGTGCTCTAGAAATTTTGAGCAATGTACTCCAAATACCTTGTCCTTAAAGGTAAACCTCAATTTAGTGGACCCTCGATTTCAAGTACATTTTTTTAATAGTAAAATTTTTAATAATCAATAAGTTTAAAACTTTGTGTTATGATGAGTTTGTATTATGATGACTTATAATGCAGGGGTTTTCAGCCTTTTGAAACGCGGAACACTTCATATCAGTAAACTGTTTTGTGAAGCACCTATAATAGTGCCAAAGCATGCCTCTTGATTTTTTTTTTTTTTTTTTTTTAAGACAAGGACACGTTTAATGCTTCCAGTGAGCTTTTCGCTCTTTGAAGGAAACACGACACTAGACAACGGACTAGCGAAAACTTTTCCTGACAGCTGCGGCGGGAATCGAACCCGCGCTCCTCAGCACGATGCGACTAAGAGCTTGGTGACCCTAGCCACACGACCACGGAGCCGCACCAAGTAACAATCGGCATGCCTTGAAGATTTATTCATGTTTTATCCTGGCTTTATACGAGCATGTGAAAAAGTTAGTTGTTCTATATTGGTTTTATATGGTAGTTTTTTACTTTGCACCTTTGGCATTCCATAAAACTAACATATAACTTCTGCTATAAACATCGTCATTTAAAGACTTGCAAGTGGTCATGAATTGGTTTTATCACTAATTATATGCCATTTCAATAAACCTTGCATTTGCGGTTGTTGGCGGAGAGGGGCTGTCCATAAACCACGTGGTCATTTTTTGGGACTTCTCAACCCCCCCCCCCCCCCCCCCCCCCGCGTGGTCATTTGTCCATACAAAATTTTTTATTCGTTCATACAAAATGCTCATAGGCCGAACCCCCCCCCCCTCATGACCACGTGGTTTATGGACAGCCCCAGAGATTTCTTTTTGTAAACAAATAAACAAAACTATGAGGCAACGCTTTCATACACCAAGAAATGCTGTGATAAAACCGCTAGTTCTATCATAAGCTCACTTATTTTTTATTTTATTTATTTATTTATTCCGTTAATTGTTGCAGAGTAAGGCAAATTCCTTTTAAATTACTACAACTAGTTTAGATCAGTATGAATTTCAATTATCTTATAAACTATAATCTTATCAACTATAAACTATTTCCCTAATTTTGCTGTGTTTCTCCATTATAGTATGTAATGCAATCTCGCCTAAATCCATATAGTGTACGATTATTTTTGATTTGAGTTGGTAGCATGTTCCATATAGAAATACCCCTCACAAACAAAGTGTTTCCGTAATGCGTAGAATTGTGGCGCGGAATAATCAGGCTTCTGCCTCTAGAGCTACGGAAAGGCTGCAGTTTCTGATATAAATAATTAGGAGAATCAAAATTCATTATTTTAAATATACACAGAACTGTACGCAATTTCAAAAAATCCTCGAAAGAGCAACCCAGCAACTGATTCTGGAGATGTGAGACACTAGAAAAACGAGTAAGATTATAAACGTATCTTATGCAATTATTTAGTGCAACGCGCTTGAAGATAGCTTTAATTGGCGTAAACTTCCATAAATTTTGCCGCAAGTGTGACTTATTTGACTGTCCCATTCAAGATCACTTGTTATAACAAACCCAAGATTAACTGCTCTCTCGACATACTCAATTGGATTTCCACCAAGAATAATGGGTGGTTTATGCTCAACCAGACGCGTTCGTGCAATACAGATTGCCTTAGTTTTTTCAACATTTATTGGAAGTAGATTTCTGGTGGACCAGACAAGTATTCTTTCGAGGTCAGCGTTCATTAATCGTACTATGTCATTTATGCCTAGACTAGAAGAGCAGATGTAAAGTTGCACATCACCTTAGGAGGGGTAGTCCTATTGGAGAAATCATCAGAAACACAGAGTTTTATCAGAAAAATATGCCGCCTTTCCGGGATAATTTATGTAAATACAGAAAAATCATCACTCAATTTTATGATTTCACGTACATCGCTTAAGATCAAACTTAACGATTCAACACGTTTCCGTCATATAATTTTCAAAAAAATTACATAATGTTTTTGAAACTCCGCTATGTTGAAAAAACCTTTTTCACGCCCAATTCCACCGAGTAAACTAAATGCATTAACTTCCTATTAATGCACAGTTTGTGTGTCGCACTTAATTTTTGTCATTATCACAGTCACATTCACCACAAATTTCCCGTGGCATGTTAAACACATTTTAAATAGGAACACATATTAAATAGGAAATCAAATCTTAATTTCAGATCGGCAGCTTTCCAATTCATGGCTGGATAAACAACCAAGCATAATTTATTCTGACGATCGAACATTGATAGTGAAAAATAATCAAAACAAATATTTGACAAGTCAGAATATGGTTTAATTTAGAAGGTTGATAAAACTATGATACAACCCGAAATCCTATGCCGGTTTGCATACGAAATCCTGTAGATTATAATAAGGCTGGGCCAGATCATGGACTTTTGGAGGCATAAAGAAGCTCGAGAGTATTTGCAAGTCGGCATCAATGGTTTTATGATTAGGGTTTTTGAATCGCTAAAAAACTTCGATAAAATCAAAATTGTTACTTGGGATATTTACTCTTATACTTCCCTTTCTGACTTCATTTTATAATAAATACCTCTCGCTTTATCGATGAACACGATGAGCAGAGTATATGGAGTTATTCTCTGGTGATGTTTTTTACAGATCCCTTAGTAGTTACATAATTTTTGGTGAATTTTGCAAGCATCACATTTACTAGACTTTTCCTCGTAGCTTTTTAACAAACTTCTTTCAAGATTACTTATGACTTCCTAACCGAGTATTGTGATATATTCCTGATAGTTTTAGTAGATTCCTTACACGAGCAAAGGCTAATAATAAAATGATAACAAGTTCTGTTATCTGCTTATCATTCGTTTGATAACCGAGTTTGTTATCATTTAGTTTGAATTAAGAGCCAACATAACAAAAATTATAACTGAAATTTGCTCCTTGAATACCAAAATGATAAGAAGTTGAGTTTCATTGAGTTCAAGTTGATAACTAATTTTGTTATACAATATGTTGTTCAACATTACATTTAGTTATCATCATGAAAAAAGACAGCTGATAACTGGTTTTGTTATCAATTTGTTATCATCTAGATCTCGTTAAAATACCAAAATAGTAAAAATCTACATTACCGACATCGTCAGCAGTTGAAAAAATTTCTTATAATTGACAGCCCCATGTTTCCATCCATTGGGTCCAGTGGGTCTCGAACCCTGATCGAGTGGTTGCCGGTCGCAGCCGATAGCCCCTATACCAACGGGACTCAGTGAGAGGGAGCGTGGTTGAAGGCTACGCTTTCGTACTGCAGTCGCATCGGTGGTGGAAAGAGGGATCTATTTTTTTTATTCGAGGTTCATCAGACTATCAGTTTCGGGAAAGCTTTGAAATATGCGCTCGGAAACTGATAAAGTTTTTTGTTATCATTTAGTATTTTTATGTTATCGCGATAGACTAAAATTATCGATAACTAAATTTGTAATCATCTGGTTATCATCAATGCAAAAAAATGATAACAAAAAAACAAAACGATAACACTGATAACACAGTTTATTATCAAAGTGATATCACTTTGTTATCCGCCTTTGCTCGGGTATACTTTTTGGCGTGTACTCCGCTTGTTTGAATCCAAAAATTTGTACCTATTCCATTGAACGTTTATTGCAATGCTTCGGCAGATTACTAACAAAATGTGTGACAAATTAATTACCGGTACTGTCATGCTAAAATCGGTGCTAGTTAGTCAAAGTTCCCCAATTTCAGTACCCCTTCTAATGGATGAATTCCTGGAGCAATCTCTGAAGGAATCGCTTGAGCAATTCCTGAAGTAACTACTGGAAAAACTTTTTAAAGAAGACATGAAACATCTTTTAAATAAATCCCTGCTGAAATTTCTGAAATAAGTCTTGCAATATTGAAAAAGTCCTCAAATATATTTCCGAAAGTATTGCTGTAAAAAATTTCAGAAGAAATGAAAAAAAAAACTGAAGAAAAATTTAAATAATGTCCTGAAAGAGTTTCTGAGAAATCAGGAATATTTTATGTATCCACAGATGGATTTTCTGTAGAAATTCCAGGAGGAATACCTGAAGAAACACCTGAAAATACCTGGCGAAAACCTCATAATATATTTTGGGAAAAAAGTCCTGGGGAAAGCCTCTGATTAAAATCCTAAACATTTTTTTTTTAATGAATTCATGGAGAATCCAGAGAACAATTCCTAGAGGTACGCTTGGAGGGAATCCTGGAGGAATTTCTGAGAAAATACCCGGTGGAATATCTGTGTGAATCTCTGCAAGATTGTCTTCCAGTTTTTCCGTAAGAATCCTTATAAGAATCTGTAGAAATATTTCTGAATTAATCCCTGAGGGATTTTCTAAGACTGTCTTAAAAAATTTTTGGAGGAATTTCTGGAAGAGAACTATCTTGAAAGAATATCTTAAGAAATATAAAAAAAATCTTGGGAATCCCCTAAACTATTTCTTGTTAAATTTCTAACCCTTGAAAAAAGTACTTTAGAAAGCTTATGAGAAAATTTTGAAGGAATTCTGAATTTCTGATTCTTATGTATTCGTGAATTATTTTCTACAAAAAATCCTTGGAGTATTTTTGAGAAAGTTCATGAAAATTTTTCAAGATAAATGAATGAAATATTTCTAGATAATTTTTAAAAAAGAAAAATCTGAAGAAATTCGAAAATGAATTTGTGGAATATTTAATTTATTTAAGATTCTTCGAAAGGCATTTATGAAGTTTTTTCTAAAGGAATCCATGCAACATTTTTAGAAGCTATCCGATCCGTGCAAGTCTTTCTTAAGGAGTTCTTGAAGAAATTTCAAGAGGGCATTCTAAAGTCTAAAAAATCCCTAGAAGATTTTGCGAAAGAATTTCTGATTGAATTTATTTAGGATTTCCTGCATGCCTTTTCAAAGGATATCTACGAGGAGTTTCCAAAGAAGTCCCTGAAAGAATTTCTTCAAGAAATCTTTGGAGGTTTTTATCAGGAACTCGTGAAAGTTTTTTTTTTCGAAGTAATTCTGGGAGAAATTTGTTAAAATATCTCTGGAGTAAAATCTGGAGATATTCCTGAAAAAAAAAATGATAGTCGAATTTATAATAAAAGCCATGGGAGATTTTCTGAAAAATTTGACAAGGAGCCCCTTTTACAGTTACTTTATGAATCCCTGCAGCAAATTCCCGAATGGAACTCACATTTTTCAAAATGAGTTTCTGGAGGAACTTCTAAAGAAATTCCAGGAAGGTTCTCTGACAGAAATTCAGATTAAAAAAAAAAATCCCTGCAACAATTGCTAAACCAAATTCCGAAGAAAGTTTTGGAATGAATCCTTCGATCGTTGAAGATCGTTTGACAGAATACCTAAAGGTATTTTCAATTGATTTTTCTAAATCTAGAAAAGTCTCGATAAAAAAGGTAAGTCAATGAAGGATTTCCTAAAGCAATCCCTGGAGGAGTTTCTGCAGAAACTCTTACTCACCTTTCTAACACAACTCTTTGTGAAACATGTGAAGAAATTCTCAGTAAAGTTTTTTGAGAAATGGGAAGTTGCTGTGGGTGTTTTTGTTAAAATTAATGAAAGAATTTCCAAAGTGACCACTATATTTGTTAAAGAATTATTGAAGCATTTTCTGAAAAACTTCGCATTTTCTGAAGTCATCGCTGAAAGTTCAATAAAAAGGAATATCTGGAGAAATTTCTGGATTAATGTCTAAAGAAATTTTTGAAGAATCCATAGAGGAATTTATTTTCAAATTCATGGACAATTTTTCGGAAAAAATGAGAGCATAACAGAAGTAAATCATGAAAGACGATTTGAAATATTTTTTTTTGTGGAATTTGTAGAATATTAGGAATTCCTAAACAAATCCCTGAAGAAAATTTGCGAATGAATCAATGGAAGATGTTTTGAAAGCATCCGTGAAGGAATTCTTGGACGAATACTTGGACAAATTTCTGAAATATTTTTTTTTAAAAGATTATTTAGAAGAAATTCTGAGGAAGATTTTCAAAAACAAATCCCGATGGATTCTCCACACGAATGCCTTAGGAATTTCTGAAGTAATCCCTGTGCGAATTTCTCAAATAATCTCTGAAATTATTTGTGGAAAATCATACAGAAATTCTTAGAGAAATTTATGCCAGATTTCGTAACAGATTTTTTTGCTACACTTCTGGAGGAACACATGGAAGATTTCCTGAAATAATCTGTAACATGATAATCTGATGTGGGAAGTTTTCTTTGGATACATCAAGTGAGCATCTCTCAATTTCCGAAGGAACCTCTTGAGGTACTTCAGAATTTGTAAAGCAAAATTTTTGTAGCAATTTGTAGAGGAATTCCAGGGTAAACCCCTCGGAAACATGTTTAATGAAATTCCTGAATAAATTTCTGAATTTCATGCAGTTTTTTGTATTCTTTGGTACATTTTGGTATACACACAATTGATTTTGATAGTTTAACTGAAGTGTTTGATCTGATATACAGTTTTGAATAATTTCACAAAGTAACCTTACAAATTCAATTCTTATCCACATGTTTCGTGTTTAAAAATAATTTGATAATATTGTAACAAATTGCGATTGATATTCAAAGCTGATTCTAATAGTTGAAATATGGAGAATATAACCATTGTCTATATTATGGTAGGTAGTGATTTTTAACGATTCCTATGCAACACAAACGCAACATCCCCATGTACGATCAGCGTACGCTCAAAATTTAATTAATCGTCGGTCTTCCACTTGATTCTGCATCATATGGCGGCAGTATCCAGCGTCAGTGGTTTTGCCTGATGCTGTGGCTTACACCCTCCAATCCTGCTCCCAAGCTGGCGACTCCAGCACACCGGCGGTGTCTGAACCGACCAATTTCGGTTCCGGTAGTCCCGTCAGTAGTACCAGTAGTGGCTCCGACCAAAACCACTCCATTGAAGACAAAAAAAATAAATATTTCCCTTCGGAATGGGGAAAAAAATGCACGGTGTTCCTACCACAATGCCTCCCGCAGCTTAATCCCGGTGCGGATGTTGGATGAAGAGGAACCCCAGTTGAACGGGGATGGTGAGATGAAATTTGGTTGTTTCAAATTTTACGCTTCATCACACAATTGCACTTCCTATGGTCTTTTTGGTGGTGACGGAGCACTTGCACTCTTCTGCAGTCGAGCACACCGGTTCACAGTGGTTGGATCTTGAACGAAATCACTTATTCTATTCTTATCAAATTCAGAAAATTATGATATCTTACGCAATGTTTTATTATGTCAATCGTACAGCGATTAAAAGCTTAGGTCGAAGCTTTCAATGTCATACCACCGCAATACAGACGACGCAGCATTATAGTTTCACACGAAAACCAGTGCGGTCATGCTTAAATCAGAGCTGGTTACTCAAGGTTTCCTCTTTCCAGCACTCCTTATTCTGGTAGACCCCTTCCCCAAGAAAATGGTTTCACTATTGCTCCTAAATAAATTATAAATTTTCAGGAAAACCCTTCCATGCACTATCATTTCAAAATTTGTTTCTATAATTATCACAGAAGCGGCATTCTTGACGAAATTCCTTTCCTTTTTAACAAAGCTTTGCAGTATTACCTCCAGGGACACCTCCAGAAGTTTCTTTGGAGATTGTTTCAGGATTTATCCAGAATTTTTCGTAATAGTTACAGAAAGAAGTTCATCACATGATTTCTTTGAATGTATTCAGCAGGAATTCCACTAAAGATTCTTTTCAGAATGCATCAATCATGCATTTCTTTGAAAATTTCTCGAGATTCTTCCCAATATTCCTCTAGAAATTTTCCTTGAGACCACTTCAGCAGTTTCTAGAGAAATTTCTCATATGAATCAGCTTTTAACTTGTATTTAAACGGGTTTCTTCAGGAATTAATTCCGGAATTCCTCATGGGATTTCACAAGGGATTCCATAAGAAATTCCTTCAAGGGTAGCCACAAGTGATCATGTTTGTATTTCTTTAGGTTTATCTTAAAACGTTTCGGAAAAAAAAACATTATCTGATATTTTCCAGGACTATTTTTAGGATTTCTCCGAAAATTCTTCACGAAATTCTGCCATGAATTTCTTCAGGGGCTTCTTCAGGAATGCCTCCAAATTTTTCTTCAAAAGATGCAATACCGTGAGATTTTTTTTCATAAAGATTCGGAGATACTTTCAGAAATATATCCAGGAAATAAATCAGAAATTATTGCTTGATTTTTTTAAGAGGTATGACTCCATTTGTTCTGGGATTTTCTCGGGCATTCATTTGTAAGTTTCTCTAGAAAATGTTTAAGAGATTCTTCTGGAAGTTCCTCCAGGGGTTTTTTCAATAGTTCCTTTAGGTATTTCGCCAAGAATGGCTTTAGATTTTCCCAAACCAGAGACTCGGGAATTCAAGGATTCTTCAGATTTTCTTAGCTCTTTTCAATGAATGAATTAAACTTTTTTTCTATGAGTTCAAAGATTTCTTCAAAATGTATCCTTTCAATATTTCTGCATTGATTTTAGAGTGCCCGTGGTTGTGAACGAGATTGATTTTGTTTGCTGTCTCCTTCAGAAATTTTGAAAGATTAGTTTAGGGATTTTTGTGTTAAAAAATTCCAATAGAATTTGTGTAAGGATTTTCCTGAGATGTTTCTGCCTTATCTCAAGGAGATCTTCCAAGGATACCATTACAAAATCTTTCTTCAGGGATCCCTCAGAAATTTATAGATGGATTTCTTCAAGAATTCCAGCAACCTGTTTTTATATCTGGATATGATATTTTTAACTTATTGAGGCATTACCGTTCCATAACATGTTTTGTTCGACATACTTATTTTGTTATGATCGTGCTATTGGTATATTTTCTTAAATTTACATTTCAATAACAAGTTTTGTTGTAACACAAGTTCAGTTATTATTGTGTTATTTAGACTGTATAAACATTTGACCATTAATAGCGCAGCTATAACAAGCAGTGCCGGATTTAGGCCTCAGGGGGCCCGGGGCAAACCCTAAAAAATGGGCCCCCAGAATCAAAATTACGAAAAAAAAATGAATCATACAATTACGTTTTTTTCTTCTTAATCTTATGTATTAGTTTAGACCTAATATTGAAAGCTTCTGATTTCTGAACTTCTCCAAAACTCCGACAAATAGAAAATTATTCGAACATTTAATTTGATATTTGACTCAAATGTCAAAATGCTAGCGTAAATGACATCTCGTTCAGTTAGTACATATATTTTAAACTTTCATCCGAATTGAAAACATTTATACAAGTTTGAGAACTTAGCGTTCAGTTAAAAATCTACTAAAACATGCAGCAACTTTATTTGAGATTGCACGGGATCGACGAGTATTTCTAAATTCAGATTATATAAAGATTAGTCTCTTGGGAGCAGCTGTACCAATAAATCTTAATATCTTCAGTAAAACCAAACATAAAGATATGGAAAGTTACAGTTTCCAGGACACTCGGTTTTCAAAACTAGCCTTAACTCCCAAACATCTCCAGAATTCATCATCTTCTCTTTTTCATGATAGCAGCGAACTGATGCAAAAAAGTATAAGACATTTGTTTCCAAAATATAATCATAATCATCAAACGCATGTATAATTGTATAATCATTGTGAAATAATAGATAAATTTGTGAAACTATTGAAATTTATATTGATGTACAATTACTCAAAAGCTTAATCTTTCTTGCACTCTGCTTAGAGACACTTTTTGTAGCAACTTGAAGTCACGGAAAAGTGTTTCCACTCGATAAGAACTTTCAAGGGTTTTTAGAGAAAATCGCATATTTTCAAATACTGCACCCAAAATTATGAAACTTTTGATTTCGAATTATTCTTAAGAGAAAATCCTGATAAATGGCCAAACATAGTTTAGATACCTTTAGGAACCCTATTATAAGTTCTTTTTTTAGTGTGACGTCCTCCCTGGGACACAGTTTCTTACCTTATTGTTTTATGAGCACTTCCACAGCAACTGTGGAACTGTTATTAACAAAGAGTTTCCTTTGTCAATGACCATTTCGTATGTGCATACCGTGTGGAAGACACGAAGACACTCTTTTCCTAAGGAAGTCAAGTATTTTACTTTACGAAAAGTTCTTGGTATGACCGGGAATTGAACGCGTCACCCTTAGTATGGTCATGCTGAATATCCACACCTTAACAGCTGTGGCTATAGGGGCTTTGTATAAAATATGAACGCTCATTCACGTGAATTTCATATGGTTTCGTTTAAAAATATAAATTGTATTTCAGATTCTTGGGGGGCCCCCTTCATCGGGGGGCCCGGGGCACTTGCCCCCTTTGCCCCCCCTTAAATCCGGGCCTGATAACAAGCTTTACAATCAAAACTACACCATTCGAGACTTACGTTGTTCACAGCATTCCGTAACGAATTGATGAGAAAATATTATTTTCTCATCAGTTCCTCTTCATTCTTGACATTACATTCTAACTGTAACAGAGCCAACTTATCAGCCTATTGTTTGATAAGCACTTTGATAAGCTTACCTGTTGTTTTTAGTTTAGGTTGGGCACGAGAACGAATATAGAAAGTGCAATAGAGTGTTAGCCATTTAGCGTTTTGGATCAGCTGGTGGAATTCCAGGATGAACTACACATTTCGGATAAATATGTAAAAAAAGAATTCAGTAACCAAAAAGAAGTCATCAAGAAGAAGAACTTGATTATTTTTAGACATTCTATTTTTATTTCTTTCACTGCAGTGCGGCTACTTTGATTTTGAAAATATAACTAGTTTTGTTTTCTGATTGTTATCAATAACTTATTTATTTCAAAATATGTTATTGAAATATTTTCAAATTCGCTATTATTAAGTTGTTATTGAAACTATCAAAGAGTTTTATTTAACTGGTCTTCCAGGAACATTGTTTTGTTATGATTTTTGTTATTTTGCCACTTATGACAGACAAGCTTATAACAAGATATGTTATGTTAATAACATGAAAATAACTCTTTCCGTTACTCAGTTATTTCGCTAAAATAACATATTTTATTATGCTGTTGCTATTCCCTTCTGCTCGGGCAGTACTTTTTTCTGCGATTTGTGCAGACAGTTTTCAAGAGATTCATTCAGAAATTCATCTATGCATTTTTGCAGGAATCTTTAAATTCCTGATTCATTTTTTCCTTGGAATCAATTTCAGAGTTCTTCTGTAAGTTTTTCGAGAAGTTTTTTTTTCCTGGGAATTAAAAGGATATCCTTATATGTTTTTTTCAGGTACTCTCCTACGTTTTTAATTGAGGCAATTATCGAGTTTTTAAGAGATTCCTTGAGACAATCTTCCAGAAATTTCTTGCGATAATCCTTTAGAGACTTATTTGAAATTTCTAAAGAATTCTTTAGTAATTTACGATTAATTTTTGAGAGAACTTATGAAAAATCCTTTAAATAGGCAGGGGTTTCTATAGGAATTCCAGGAGATGTTGCTGATAACTAGAACTTACTAACTAACTAGAACTAACTAACTTGCTAGAACAAATAAATTAAATTTTTGTTGTCCCCGATGCCATGATGAAAATTGACCGAACACTACCGCCACCTCCATAACGATTCGCGTTGATTTTATAGCTTGACCCCAAAACCCCGGTATTTAGATTTAAAACATCACTCTCAAGTCGGTTCGTCGGTGCCGCAGGATCAATTCCTAAAAAGAAGTCCTTGTAGGAGTTTCCGCAGGAATCATTGAAGGAATTTGGATTTAGGAGGCTGAGGAAGATACCGGCAGGAGTTGACAAGCGAGTGTTCAAAGCTTCTGAGAAGGCTCTTCCTGTACTCATCGGGTATAAGGCCATTGGGAAGTAACTGGAAACGAAAGCTACCAACTGGGTGGGAAGAAAAGGATGTAAAATTGTGATGCTGTCGTCGTATGAAAATGCTCTCGAAATTAAATTATTGTATTAAAACTACATTAAATGAAAGCAAAATGTAAAAAAATACAAAAAAAAAACAAATTCTCGCAGAATTCTTGGAGAAACGCTGGGATGAATTTATTAAGGAATCCTGTAGAATTTTTAAATTAATTTTAGGAAGAAGTGCTAAAAATTTCCATGGAAGAACTTTTAAAGAAATCCCTCGCTGGAACTCCTGAAGAAATCCTGAGAAAATTGTGAAGAAACCTCCAGAAATAAAAATATTTCCTCAAACGAATTCCCAAAAAATTCTTGAAGGAATCTCAGTAGGTATTTCTCAAGAAATTCCGGGAAAAATACCTCAAGAAACATTTCTATAATAATAAATGAGGAATTCATGAGAAAATTCTATGAGCAGTATTTTAATAACATTCTGCGTAAATAACGGATTTGAGAATTGGGAAGTATTACTGAAGAAATCTGCGGCCGGTATCCTTTAAAAATTCCCAAGGAAAAAAAACCGTAAATATTTAGAAAAATAATCCGTGGAAATATGTAGTAAATAATACTAGTAAATAATCTTGAATAAATTTCCTAATGAATCTTTGGTGTAGTTGCTAAAGTTTTCTTTAAAGGAAAAGCCGGATAAATTGCAGGATGTTTTGGATGAATCTCTAAAGAAATTCCTGGACACATTCATGCGGAAATTTTCAGTAGGATACATACAGCAATTTCGGACAAATCTTTGCTGTACTTCCTGGAGAAATATCTGAAACAATTTCTGCAGGATTTCTTGGACAAATGTCTGAAGGAACCACTGGAAGAATTAACGAAAATATCATTCGAAGATTTTTTAAGCAATCCCTATAGAAAACTCTAAATGAATTCCTTGAGAAATTTCCCAAGATTTTTTTAATAATTCATTGAAAGAACATCTTCATTTCAGCTGTAGTTTCCTTAAGAACACATAGAAATCTACCATAGAAAAACCGTCGGGCGAGTTTCTCAAAGAAACCTTGGTACATTTTAGGACCAAATTCAAGCAGTATTTTCTAAAGCAATCCATTGAAGATTTCCCTGGATTTGTAATCATTGAAATAATTTATGGTGGAATCTCATAAGGAATTTTTGAGGGAATCTCCAGGGAAATTTCTGAGAAAAAATCATTAGAAGAATTTTTGAAGGATTCTTTGTCTGTGGAAGATTTTGCAAAGAAATCCTTGGGAAAACTTCCGGAGAATCCAATGACACATATTGCCCATTTTACTGGCATTTTACCAGATTTTCTGGTATGTCTGAAAACATACTGGAAAAACTTGTAATTAGAAGGCACGAAATGTTGCTAATTGACAAATTGAGAGATGAAATTTGTGAAAAAAAAAACGCGTTCTGGTGGGATTCGAACCCACGACTCGGTATTCGCTCGACCGGAACTTTAACCAACTAAACCACAGAACAAGTAATGATTCTGCGGAATAGAAAGCCAAACGGACTCCGAAGCCGCACCGTGAACACTCCTATTTGACAAACTCATATCTCTTTCTGCTTAGATGCCAATCCACAAGACACTGCCGTTTGTGCTCAGTCATTCAAATTCATCCACTCCGAGTAGATATATTGACTTTTCTCGCGTTTTATACCTATTTTTTTCCATTGTGCATAGGATCGCTTTGCGGTTTTTCACAAAGTTTTTCGACACATCCTGGGCTATATTTGTATAATAGCGGTTATATGGAATCGAACAATTTCGAGCAACTTTCAAGAGAAATACGAAAAAGTATGTTTTTATGTAAACTCCCATTTAATCGTCAATTGAATTTTAAAATTGTAACTAATTAGAAAAAAAAATATATTTTAGATCTCATGATGGCCGAAAGTCAGTAGGCCGAAACGTTATAAATTGTGTTTTAGTGTGTTGCAATCACCGAACAAAATCAACAATCCCTAAATATTCAACCGCGATGCGCTGAATCATGGCCAAATTTTGCACTGAGGTGGCCCGCACTTATATGAAAAACAAAAAAATCGAGAAATGCCAAGTCTTACCACCTGAATCAGTTTTTCCGGACTCCCAGAATCTATGTTCAAAATTTGAGCAAAATCGATTAAGCCTAAGGGGTGCTCAAAACGCTTGAAGTTTGTATGAGGAAACTTGGCCAAATGTATGCATAAATTTTAAGTTTTCGAATTTTGCCGCTAGGTGACACTGTAAGCGTTCAATAAACAAACCCTTTGGAATTATTGTAGGTGACTATATGCCAAATAACTTTGTCAAAGACCGCAAAGTGATCCAACGTCTGTAAAAAAAGTTATATTCTAGGTACAGTGAGGCGAAGCAATATTGTTGTTTTTTCTAAACATGTAAAAGAATAATATCAATAATGAAATGTCAACACTTTTCCTCACTTTGCCTAGGGTATAACTTTATTAACAGATGTCGGATCACTTCGCGGTCTTCAATAAAGTTCTATGGCATATAGTCACCTACAATAATACCAAAGGATTTATTTATTGAACCCTTACAACGCCACCTAGCGCAAAATTCGAAAACTTAAAATTCATGCATAAAGCCTGTATCCGCAATAATCGGGACACATAAATATGGCTGTAACTCTGCAATAGAAACATTAAAATTGCTCAAATTTTGCCTGATAATATCTGAAGATGCGTTCATTTCACCTGCAAAATTTCATGTGAATCGGTGAAGTACCTTGTGTTGTAGCAATGAAACAGTAGAACGCGAGCAATTGAATTTTGTACAGTCCCTGGTTTAGCTTGTCTGCGCTGTAACTTTTGAATTTGATAAAAGGAATGGCTGAAATTTTGAACACAAACCCCTCAATCTACTGTACTTGCATAGGGAAAATTTCAAAAAAATCGAAGCACTATCAAAAATTTTATAATCGAAACATATATAGAGGCTGACCGTGATTTTAGTCCCTCAGACAACAATTAGTGAGTACCCCTTATTGTATCGATTGTATTGTTGAAAGTACTACACCTATAATCATCAAATTTTGCAAGCATAATATATACACAATCAACTATCTTCTGTGAAAATTTCATGAAAATTGGCAGAGACATTCAAAAGTTATGAATGAGCAAACATCGCACATGAAAAACATGAAACATTTTCACTAACACTATCCCCTATCAACACCAGTAACTTTCAATCCAAATGATAAAAGTTGATGAAATTTTGCAAGAAGGTGTCTCTATCAATTTCATAACTGCTTACGAAATTTCATAATTATCCTCACAGAACTTTGAGTTGTAGCGGAAATGAACCATCTAGTATGCGAATGAAAATGGGTGATGATTGTACAAAATCCTAAAATCCACGTCTGTTTGTTTCTCATCCACAGTTAAAAGTAATGCATCGATTTTTATGAAATTTTGCACAAATAATAAACATACATCAAAGAGTTCTCAGTTAATTTTTGGCCAATTTTTATTGATTCAGTACGGAGTTACTGCCGTACTTCTATGTCCCAATTATTGCGGATACAGGCTTTATGCCGGGGCCCGTGGCGCAGTGGCTACACGTTCGCTTCATAAGCGGATGGTCATGGGTTCGATCCCAGCCCCGGCACTTCGTCAGTTGCTCTTCTTCCCCCCGAGAGCGGCTGGCACTTGACCCTCTTCTGAGCTCTCATAGCTCAAACGGACCCGGATAACTGGATATCGGCGAACGGCAAGCCATAATGACCGGCCCCCAACCGGAAAAGGAACAACAGCCACACATCATTTCATAATCGTGCTCATCATTCTACCAAGGACAGGGTAGAAATGTGAAAGCAGCGCAAAGGCAAATTAGTTCGATATAGTAGAATAAGAATATAATAGAATACATTTAGGCGCTGTACAAAGTGTAAGTGCAGCCGCCAATTGGAATCGCTCACGTAGTGCCCTAGTGGACAAAAGAGCTGTAAAATAGGGTATTTTAGCCAATAGTGGACCCCTTACCTATAGTGGACCCCCTTATATTTTTCCTAATTTTCCTGCTTAAATCTGTTTTTACCGGTGAACTTCCACCGGGAGACGATGGATCATGTTCCTAGCCAGTAGTTACAAGTGGTGGAGTTACGCTGGAAAGCAATAATTTGATTTTTTGAACAAATTTGTAAATGTAAACAAATCTGGGGGACCACTATTGGTTAAATTCAAGGGGGTCCACTATTGGCTCCGTTTTAACATAATAAGAGAATACGATTTATCCTATAGTGGACCCCAACAATCCTATAGTGGACCCCGGGGGGACCACTATAGGATAATTTGAGCCAGATTTAAAATGATTATTTTATGGGAAATATAGGGTGGTTTGGTAAGGTTTTTGTGTGCAATATGCAGGAAAGACATAGAACTTGCTGTGCAAACGTTGACAGGGGCAATTTAATTGGAATATCATACTGTTTTAACGATCAGAGCAAATTTCAGCTACTAAGGGGTCCACTATTGGTTAAAATACCCTAGGTTAAGTGGTTAAGAATGAAAAAAAATTCTGCGTTTTTTTTTCATTTTCATATAAGTGTGGCAGAGCGTTAATGATTAATCATTCATTTAATCATGATTAATGATTAATGATTAAGATTAATCAAAAATCATCAATCATGATAACAAAAAATTATTGTTTAATCAATAATCATTAATCTTAATCACGTTGTTTTCGCAATTCAATCATTAATCAGTAAGCATAATCATAAGAAATTTTTTTAATCAATCATTAATCATTCATCATAAAAAATTATTCATCATATAATATATATGATCCAATTTGAATTAGTTTAAATGCTGTTCTAAATACTAGAACCTCTTTTATGCAGCTTATTTCTATATGCAATTTCAATGTATGCATCTTTTTTATGCTTATTGTGTATAAAAATGTAATAATAACGGTAACTATGGCAATGGCGGCTAGGGCGGCGTTTATAAGGACGGGCAAAGGTTGATTGCAGGGGGTTAAAAGGGGTTTCAGCGGGGTACCAGGAGATAGCAGGAGTGTTTCAAGAAGGCACCAGCAGATCTCAGGAGCACTTGAGGAGGTATTAGGGTCCCCTCAGGGAGCTTCAGGGATTCTAGGAGGTCTTATGAGTGCTACAGGTGGCCTTGGAGGGATCTAGGGGAGCTCTAACGGGACTCAGGGCCGTTTCTGGGGCATTCCATGGGGAACCAGGGCGCACCGGAAGGTCTTAGGGGCATTTTAAGGGGGACTCAAGGGGTTTGAAGGAATCTCATGGGTGTTTCGAATGATTCAGGGGGTTTCTGGTGATACCTTGAGGTAAAGTTCATTTTGGAGGGTTCTAGGGGCTTTCAGGGGGTCTCAGGAGCGTTTTAAAAGGTCTTAGAGGCGTTTCAGGAGATCAAAGGGGTTTCAGGGGGGTACCTGAAGGTCACGCTGGGGTTATTAATATTTGGAGCAGTTCTTAGGGGCATTTCCAGGGTCATTTCAGGAAATATCAAAAGATTTTCGGCGGAGTTCAGAGGTGGTTTCAAGGGGATTTCGGAGGCATTTCAGGAAGTTTCAGAGTTTTTGCGGTGGGTTTCAAAGGCATTACGCAGGCGCTATCGAGGGTTTCGGAATGTCTCAGGTGCATTACATGAGGCCGACGGGGTTTTCAGGGGATTTCGGGGGCAATTCAGGAAATATTTTTTGCGAGTTTTACGGAGGTGTTTTCGATGCGGGTCTCAGGTGTGTTACATGGGGTTTATGGGTGTTTTAGACGCTTCGGGGGGTCTCTGATGCGTTACATGGAGTCCGAGGGGATTTTATGAGATTTCTGATTATTTTTGACGAGTTTTAGAGTCGTTACGTAGGCGTTTTCGATGCTTTCGGACGGTCTCAGGTGAATTACGTGGGGTCCGTGGAGGTTTCAGGCGGATTTGACAGGTGTTTCATAAAATTTCAGAGGATTTCCTGAGACCTCTTAAAGAAAACCCTTGAAACGCCCCGAAAATGCCTTGAAACACCCCTGTTACTTACATTATCTCATTGAAACGCCCTTGAAATTTCCTTAATTCCGTTTCAAATGCCCCTGAAACCCCAAAATGTTCTTGAGACTCCCCTGATATGACCCTATCTGAAATGCTTCGAAACACCCTTGAAACCTTCGTAATCCCATTGAAACGCCCTTGAAATCTAAATGATCTCTAAAATTTATGGGTGAGCGAAATTTGGACCCGCGCTAAATTAGGGCACCCCACGGTACTAAACAAAAAGATAGGACAAGTAATGGTCAAGTATGTAGTGATTCCACTTCAAAATTACTTGAGTAGTTCCCAGGCGACAAGCAAAGTGTAACATCGGTAATATCTCCCATGCAAATCAAATGAAACTGTCAATTTTCTTTGCCGAAAATAGTCCATTATCCTGTCTATTATTCCGTTAGAGTAAGTAATGTGTCAGTTGTCAAAAATACGTGCGAAAAAAGGAGGAATTCTACTTGAGCGCTCTACTTGGGAACAGGAAACTATATAGGGGTAGGCGGGGCATTATGGACACCCGGGGCAGAATGGACACCCTCAATATTTTGAAATATGCGAACTTTTTTGAACTTTTAATGAATGGAGAATATAGTCCATTTGTCTAAAACGTAGTTTCAGGAAATAAACATTCGAAATTAAAATTATACTTGATTTTACACGAAAAAGTTGCGTCCTCCGTTTTTTGTGCATGGAAATTATAATTTTCACACCATCTAAAATAAGATTTAGTGATTAATTTATTGCAGGTCGATTAAAACCTGATATTTCTAGAACACATGCAAGTAGTTTTGCTGTATCTACATGCTTAACATGTTTATATTTTATTATTTATTATATCAAAAATCAAGTTTGGAAATATCTTCTGCTGCCGGGGCAAAATCGACACTCACCTTTTTGAAAGAAGCGGCAAGGGAAAAATATAACCTAAATCACAAACCAACCAAATTCTTCGATTTCAGTATATTTTCGGTTAAATGTTCACTATAGTAAACATAGGGTGAAACAAATTGGTCAAAAAACGACAGCAGTGGAAAATAGTTGTTCTAGGCACAGCTGTACATGCCGACAAAAACGAAGCTTTATCCAAAACAGCCTAAATTTAAATTAACTGAACAAAAATGAACTACTTCGGCGTATTATTCATCCATAATAGTTGTTTTGTAATGAAATGACTTTATAGGTGTAAATAATGTACGAAATTCGTAAAAGTCTTATGGTGTCCATATTGCCCCATGGGGGTGTCCATTCTGCCCCGTATGCTTGAAGACGGTCATGAAAAACAAACATTTTTCATAACGTTTTTTGAAGTGTATAAATCATTTTTCTTCGTGAGCATTCTTATGCAATAGATGCTAAATAGACTTTAAAAGGATACATGTATTAAAAAACTAAACTTTTTTGACATCTTGCTAGGTAAAGTTGGCAAAAACCTTAGGGTGTCCATATTGCCCCGCCTACCCCTAGTTGAAATTTCAAATATATTTTTAATAACCCAGATTTAATTTTCCATTAATCATTTACAGTTTTTTGTGATTGATTAATCATGACTAATCATGATTTTTAATCAATTAGCCTTTTTTAATCATTAATCATAATCACTAATCACAGATAAAAGCAAATTTAATCATTAATCATCCTAAAAATCAAATTAATCATTAATCTTAATCATTAATCACATAAATTGAAACTTCAATTATCAATGATTAATCATGATTAAATTTTTCGTTGATCATGAACGCTCTGGTGTGGGCCACCCTATTTTGCACAGTTATGTTGGACCTCAAATGGCATCCAAAATATGTTGATCTGATTAAATCTGATCAATTTTAAATATTCCCATACAACGTTGCAACGTTGCCCCAACCAAATATATATGCATATATACATGTATGTGTTGGCTGATGTTGTTTTGTTACGAAATTATATGCTGCATCATAAATATAAGACTAGTTTTTTGTGCCATTTTTGAACATTCTGCGTTTTCCAAATTTGTAAGAATAATCATCTCTTTCATACTGTGGAATATTTACTTAATTTTGTTCAAACTTTTGTCATCTTCAGACCGCTATACTTTCGTATTCGCATGTGGACATAGCTAGGGTAAGTGTACCAAACATAGACAGACATATGTTTAAGTATTATGGCCATACTCGAGGCGGTAAATGCACGGAGTCTTAAGAAAGACCATGCAGAGGGTAATGAGTTACATTTCCGGTTGCTCCAGTTTTTTTCTGCAATTGTGCCAACGAGAATTACTCTTGACTTCCATGGGTCAAGAGAATGATGAATACAATGTTAGTTATTTGGCAGTTGTAGTTGTCATCATTTTGACAAATTTAGAAGAATAATGTGCGCATCATGGGACCTGATTATCCCAGTTTTTATTTGCTTGCGTGAAGAAACCTTATGTCCATACTTGGCGGGTCGACCCTTCCATAGCCAACACGGTAACGTTCGGAGAGTGATTTTTACCCGATGCTGTTCCCATTTCTAACACACCAGGATGCATCAGTTATCCATCATTTTTTTCCCACAGCAGTAAAAAAAACTGAAGCTGGAATTGTGCACCGCACGCTAAATGGTGACTTCCTCTCAACGTCAACATCGATGGGGCCACCCTTGATGGAAGTGTGCTGTAGGGTGTAAAAATTAGTGAAAATTTGTGAGTTCACAGATTGATGACTGTTTTGGTTTGGGAAGGCAGTACTCTGAGAAAAAAAAAACATCAAAATCCATTGAGTTGGAACTTGATTGAACAGAAATCGATTAATCTTTCAAAGAAGGTTTTGAAACAAATTAATTTAGAGCTTCAACAACAGCAGAAAAAAAGCAGCCAATTCACCAACTCATTCAACCCTGCCAAGTCGTACCCTCTTTATCCTGGCAATAACCATCATCGCATAAAACCCCCTTTCGAACCATTTCCCATTCACCAGACAGAGCCACTTACGAAAACGAGCTTTTCATTGGAAAATATCAAAACACCATTACGGATGTATGTAGACTGTAGAGGTACCTACAGACGGGGGAACGTGTGTTTGCGTGTGTATGCTTTGGTTTTCGGTCTCGGTAGCAGCGTAAGTTAGCAGCGCGTTCGCCACATTTTAACGAGCGACCTTCTGGCGTCTTCTTTTGCAAACAAACCAGACACATCAATTCACCCGAAATGCACTGACTAACTGCCACGCTGGCTGTTCTCCGTTGCGTGGTGATCTGCCAGGGATACCTAATTTTTGATGTGGATTTCCTCCATCCAGCGAAAGTTGGATGAAGTCATGCGACTGAAAAACGAAATTGATGCTTTATGACGCAGATTTTCTACGGTTTAAAATTTTATGTGTCAATGGATGAAGAAATGAAATCGTTCAAGTAAAGTTAGTTGATTATAAGCAAACAGAAAATCTAACGCAAGAAATCAAGTGTCTGAGTTTACTAAATATTTCAACTAGGCCAGCCTCTGTCTCTATCCGCAATCATGTGCATGGTCGTGTCGTGTTAATCCAACAAACCTGTAATCGTTCGTGTAATAATCCTTGAGGGCGCAGTTAGAATCAGCTGTAAACGCACTGACCATACTGAGGATGATGGGGTCCCCAAACAACCAATTTGCACGTATAATGAAGTTTTTGTTCATGCTAAATGTACTTTTATGCGGTAAAGTTACATCGCATAAGATGCAGTAAAAGTGCCTTATGCGTACAAAAGTGGAGGTGCTGTACGTGCATTGACGAGAAATTAATGACTTGAAGCGATATCTTATGCGATGTACGGTATGCACTATAACGACGTAATAAAGCAACTTATGCGACTTAAAATATTTGAAATAAAAAAATCTTGTCACCTAAGTATCGAACTAATAACCTTTGGATTATCGAGCCGCACTTCACACTTAGCACACAAACACTACTTATGAAACACACTGATTAAATGTCATGACATTCTAACTCTCCTCAGTGCTTGTTGGAATGCACTTGGTTTCCGTGCGCTGTACGTGTTCGGCAGGCTCTTTTGGAAATCAAAATGATGTAGCATGATTTCCCGCACAGTTACCACTACTCCTCTCTTGCTAGCACCACCCATTGTTAATTATAAGGTCAACAAAACAAAAATGATGACTTTGTAACTTGTTTTGTAACCATAATGATGACTTTTCACTTTCTTTTAGCTTTTTGGCACTCCAACAGCACATCACATCGCATATCACATCGCAATATGCTAACGTTAACGATTCTAGCTTATGCGAGTTTGTATGTACATTTGAACGAGTTTATTCTCACTTTTATGCGATTTAGTTTGTACACCAATGCGAGTTGAACTGACATAATTAGAAAAGCACCAAGCGAAGTCGTATAATTATCGCAGTACGCAATTATGCGAATTCAATTGACACTTTGCGAGTTCACTCGAACGCTTTTGCGAATAAGCAAAGTTCGTCGCAACAAAACATCGGAATATCGTCTACTACGATGTGGTCATGCATTATAAAAGTTAATTTGCACTCTTATATGATTTTACCAGATGTATCGCAGTAAGTTCAACAAATAACATCATATGCGAAGAAAATTCTCCCTCAGCCGTGCATATATGCGATAGTGACTTAAAATAGGACTTTATACGATGAACAGCGTGCATCCTTATGCGATTCCTGGTTTTCTGGGTCGATTCCCGGTCAGTGCAGGTGCTTTTCGTGATGACTTGATTTTCTTGGACATTAGAGTGTTCGTGACTGCCACACGATTTGCACATTCAAAATGGTCATTAACAGGCTGCTCAGCTGCTCATGTTCGCATAGTCGAAGAAACCACCACAAATAAACAAACATAACACCTTTTAACAACTTTCATGAAAACCCATCGTAGAGCACATTTAGAAAATTTATGCCTACTCTAGTGTCTATTTTATAACTAAACTTAACATTATGATAATGCATATATAAACATTCCTTGGGCTTCGTGACCGTGCGGTTAGCGGCGTTAGTCGTTTAGGCGTATTGTGAGTGCCACGGAGTGAGGGTTCGATTCCCGCTCCAGTCGGAGGAAACATTTCGTCAAACGAAAAATCCTCCACTGGTCCACTGGGTGTTCCGTGTAGTCCGTTGCCTAATGTTGGTGCTTGTTCAGTCTGTACAACCTGTGGTTGAAGACGGTGTAGTGTCTGTTTATTATATTCTTAAAGCATTATCTAAGCCTTCAGTAGTTACACTGTTTTATTTTGAAATAACGAACTCTTTTAGAGGATTAACCCAGAATTTTCTACATGATATCCTTCAACATTTTGTTCAATGGAACAAACCCAGTATGAAGATTTGTTTTGAAAATATCTGCATAATGTGTTCCATAACTAAATGGAGTTCTTTCAGTTATAAATTATCCTGTATGTCTATGCTTATACGCAATTCTCGATTGGTCTTGACCTGTATTCCTCTAGAAATGCACCTTCAATTGTATAGTTTCGAGTACATCCTTGCCGAAATTTCCCTAAAGATAGTTTTATATACTTATCTCAGAGCCTAAACCTATAAAAATGCCGGGGCCCGTGGCGCAGTGGTTACACGTTCGCTTCATAAGCGGATGGTCATGGGTTTGATCCCAGCCCCGGCACTTCGTCAGTTGCTCTTCCCCCCGAGAGCGGCTGGCACATGACCCTCTTCTGAGCTCTCATAGCTCAAACGGACCCGGATAACTGGATATCGGCGAACGGCAAGCCATAATGACCGGCCCCCAACCGGAAAAGGAACAACAGCCACACATCATTTCATAATCGTGCTCATCATTCTACCAAGGACAGGGTAGAAATGTGAAAGCAGCGCAAAGGCAAATTAGTTCGATATAGTAGAATAAGAATATAATAGAATACATTTAGGCGCTGTACAAAGTGTAAGTGCAGCCGCCAATTGGAATCGCTCACGTAGTGCCCTAGTGGACAAAAGAGCTGTAAAATAGGTTAAATGGTTAAGAATTTAAAAAAAATAAACCTTTAAAAATGTCAATTGATGTATTCCCGGAAGGATCCAAGGAAGATTTTTTCCTGGATTTCTCATGAAAGCATTAAAACTCCTGGGAATTCCTAAAGAAATTCTTCAAGAATTTCCAGGTGATCTCTCAAATAATGGAATTCTTGGAAAAATCCTTGAATTCAATTGAAGGAATCCTTGGAGTATCGCTGGATAGTATTCAAAAAGAAATGTCTGGAGAAATTAAATAATTTTAGAAGAGTTCCTATAGGAACTCTTGGTACATTCCCTAGAGAAATTCAGGGAGGAATACCTGGATAAGGATGAATTCCTGATGGATCTTCTGAAAAATTGTCTGAAATTCCTAGCAACGCGCATATAACAGAAGAATTTCGGCAGTGTAGTTTTTAGTTGCGTAGAAGTGACTTACTTCTAGCAAGTTAGTACTTATTTGTTTAAAGTTAGTCACAGTGATTTCTGCGCAAACAAAACCTGTGCTACTATTAATATGTTACATGCGTGTTCGTCGAAAGAATACCTGAAGGTATTATTGTAAGAATTGCTAATGGAATCCCTGTCTAAACTCCTGAACAAACTGCTGGAGGAAACAGGCAACGTCATTGAGAAATTCCAAGATAAATTTCTGAAGATATTTCTACACAAATTTCGAAAGGAGATCCCTGATGAAATTCCAGAAGAAATCCTACCATAAGTCCGAAAATAATCGTATGAAGAAACCCGGGGGAATTTCTGAAGGAATTCCTTGACACTTTCTTGGAAGAGTCTCTAAAGTACACCCTCAAAACATTTCTTACAAACTCCTAGAGGAATCTCTAGAGAAGTTCCTAAAGTAATCCATGGATTACTGCTCGAAAAAAAAAACTCAAGATTTATTCCTGAAAGAATCACAGTACGAATTTAAAGAAAAATTCCTTTGCAGGAGCGGCGAAAATATTATTGAAGGGCTTCATAAATGGTTTTTTAAACAAATATTGCTAATTTAGAGAAAATTTTCCACTTTACGGAAGATTGAAAAGCTACCGCAGCTGTCAGACTGATGATTTTCACCAATGTATCATCAATCAGTCCAAGAATTGGATCGAGCCTTGGATACGACGCCGATGACCATAGGGCACTACATTGTTTTGATTTTGTATGGGATTTTGATGTTTCTTGGCCTTGTTGTTTACAAAATTTCTGTAAGAGTGGAAGAGAAAGAATGAATTCCATGCAGTGCCCTATTGTTTGTTGTTGCTTTTCAGAACATTTCACTTTGCAAGCATGCTTTGATTTGACCAAACTTTTCAATGATACGTTAGAACTCGGTAGAACTCGGCGGCTACCGCAGAGTGGAAAATTTTCTAAAAATCCGCAATACTTGGATGAACTCCCAAAGGGTTTCTTTTAGAAAATTGCGTAAAAATATCCTGGATGACTTCTTGGAGAATTTCCTGGCTCCTGTATGCATCTCTCTGAAGTTATCTTTCAAAAAAAAAAAACCAACACAAATCTACTAGAAATACTTGAACTAATTTATAATCAATAATTCCTGGAGGCAACCCTGCAGGAATTCTTGGATACATCTTTGGAGAAGGCGAAGGAAATATTTCTGAAATTTCTGAAGTTTTGGGATACACCCTAAGGAAGGAATCACCAGAAGAGTTGTAGGAGCAATCCCTGGAAGAACTCCCGGAGCAATTCCTAGAAGAATTCCTGGAAAAATCCATTTCTGAAGGATTACCTCGAATAATTTCTAGAGGAACTCTTGGAGGAATCTCCGATGAAACTGGTGGAGGAATTCGTGGAGGAAACCCTGGTTGAATTTCTGGAGGTATCAATGGTGGAATCCCTAGAAGAATTCTGGGAGGAATCACTGAATAAATTTCTGAAGAAATCCCTTGAGGAATTCCCAGAGGAATTTCTGGTGGAGTTTGAGAAAGAATTCCAGGAGATATCTCTGGAGGAAATACTGGAGAAATGCCTGGAGAAATTCCTCAGGGAATCTCTGAACCAATTCCTGAAGGAATCTCCGGAGGAAATGTTGATAAACCCACGGATGAGTTTATGGATAAATTCCTAGGGGAATTCCTGAAGCAATCCCTAAAGCCATTTCTAAAGGAATACCTGAATAATTTCCAGAAGGAATGTCTGAAGAAATTCCTGAAGGAATCCCTGGAGGAATCCCAGGAGAAATTCCAGGAGGATACAGTAGAGCAGTTCCATGAGAGATTCGTGGAAAAAATTCTAGAACAATGGCAATGTCTCTAAAGGAATCCCAGGAGGATTTCCTGTAAAAATTCCTGGAGGAATTGCTAAAAACAATCCTAAGAAATTCCTGGATCAATTTCTGGAGGAACCTCTGATGGGATTCCTGTGGTATTTCCTGCAAAAATTCTTGAAAGAATTCCTGGAGGAATCCCTGGAGGAATTCCTAGATGGAATCCTTCAGGAATTCCTGGACGAATATCTGGATGAATGTCTGGAGCAATTCCTGGAGGAATTCCTCCGGGAGAAAAACCTGGAGCAATCTCTAGAGAAATCTCTTAAGGAATCCCTGGAGCAATCTCTGGAGGAATCCCTCGAGGTTCTACTCGAGTAATGCCTGGACAAATGCCTGCAGGAATTACTAAAGCAGCCAGGAGGAATACCTGGATAAATTCCGAGAAAAATGCCTGGGGGAATTTCTGGGACAATTCCAGGCAGAACTTCTGGAGAAATCTGTGAAGCAATTTCTGGAGTTTTTTTTATCCTTCAATCACTTATCCTAATTTACAGCTCTTTTGTCCACTAGGGCACTGCGTGAGCGATTCCGATTGGCGGCTGCACTTACACTTTGTACAGCGCCTAAATGTATTCTATTCTATATGTGCTATATCGAACTGGTTTCCGTTGCGCTGCTGTCACTTTTCTACCCTGTCCATGGGTAGAATGATGAGCACGAGGATGTTGATGTTTGGCTGTTGGTTGTTCCATTTTCTAGTCCAATCGGGAGTCCATTATGTGTTGCCGCTCGCCGATGTCCGAGTTTCCGGGTCCGTTAGAGCATAGGCTCAGAAGAGGGTTAGGTGTCAGCTGCTCTCGGGAAGAAGAGCAACTAACGGAAAATTGCAAGTGCCGGAGTTGGGATCGAACCCATGACCATCCACGAATTAAGTAAACGTGTAGCCACTACGCTACGGGCCCGGCAATTTCTGGAGTTATTACCGGAGGAATTGCTGGAGATTTTCCTGGGGGAATTCCTGGAGGAATTCCTAAAAGAATCCTTAGAGGAATCACTGGAGGAATCTCAGGATCAAACGTTGGAGAAAGAGAAAATCCTGGACCAATCCCTGGACGAGTTGTTGAAGGAATCCCTGGAGGATTTCCAGAAGAAATTCCTGGAGGAATTGCAGTACGAATTGCAGGAAGAATTTCTGGATAAATTGCTTGAGAAATTTCTGCATGAATTTTTTGGGTGATTGTTTGGAAGCTCTTGGAGGAATTTCTGGACGAAATCCTGGAGGAAACCCTAGAGGAACCCCTTGAAAAATCCCTGGAGGCAGGGATGGGAACACTCACTTGCAAAGAGTTACACTCACTTGCTATTTTCTCAGCTCAGAAGCAGCGTGCAATCAAGAAACGATGTATTGACGACTTTTGCCTTTTGGTTTCGTCTAAAACTTTGCCGAATAAAGTAGGGATCGCACACGAGTCCCAAAGTCGTGACAGAGCTGTGAAGGCGACTCTCCACTAGGTGAGTGTAATTTACAGTCACCTCGCGGAGAGTTTCCTTCGCAGCTCCCTCACGACTTCGGTATGCGTATGTGACCCCTACTCTTTCGGCAAACTTTTAGACAAAATCACCAGGTAAAAGTCATCCATACTTTGTTTTTGATTGCACGCTTCTGAGCTGGGAAAACTGCAAGTGAATGTAACTCTTTGCAAGTGAGTGTTCCCATCCTTGCCTGGAGGAGTTTCTGGGAGAATTCCTGGAAGAATTCCTGGAGAAATTCCAGAAAGAAATCCTGAAGAAATCCCAAAAGGAATACCGTCAGCAATCCCAAGAGAAATACCATAAGGAAACCCTCAAGAATTACTGAAGGAATTTTTGAAGGAATCCCCAAAAGAGTTCATGGAAGAATGCTTGGAGGTATTTTTAAAATAATTTCTGGAGGTGTTCCAGGAGAAATCCCGAGTAAATCTCCATAGGAATACCTGAAGCATCTTTGAGAAATTCCTGAGGAAATCCTCTAGAGAGATATCTAAACGAACTCCTGGAAGATTTTCTGTAGAAATCCCTGGAAAAATCTGTAGAAATGCATGTCTGAAGTAATTTCTGAACGAATTATTGAAGGAATCCTCAGATGGACTCCAGGATCAACTACAACTCTTGTATTTTCAAGGAATTCAAGGGATATAGCTACAGAAATACTATATTATTAGAACAATTTCTCGCGAAATTTTATTCCTTTTTAAAACCCTACATGGATACGACCCTAACGTGAAAAACGACGTCGAAGCGCCCATGAAACCTCCGTAATCCCATTGAAACGCTATCGAGCGTGCGGTGCCCTACAACCCCCCCCCTCTTTGGAATGTTTAAAATGCCTTGAAACTCCACTGGAACCCCTTGTAACAAACCCGTAAAGGCTTCTGATACCGCCCTATATCGCCCTACAAGTCCTGAAAACGTCTCTGAAACCCTGAATACTAGAAGAAACTACTAGAACCAAACCTGTCGAAAATCCCTTCAAGAGCTCATGAAACTTTAGGAACAACCGGTTGTTACAACCCACAGTGGGCAAAATCGAGCCAAAAAACGGAACTTATTTTTGCCGCTGGTTTGAAGCAATAAAAAGTATGTACCCCAAAGGAAAAAAACATGCTACGTCGATTGGTGATGGTCTCGTGACCGTCAGGTGACGGGAAGTGGCCTCTTTGGCCACTTTTAGGTCCCGAACCTGGTTTTCCGGGTTCCGCACCAGGCTATTTTCAATCAATTCAGCTAAATATAGAGTGCGGCACATCATTTCATGTCTATTTTTGGTAAGGATGTTAGTGATGACTATTTAAGACCTCACCAAGGTCATATGGCCACTTCCGGATCCTGGTCCAGTTCCTCCGGTTCCGGATTCCGGCCATTTCAAGTGAAGTCACCTAAATATACAGTGCGACATATCAATTCATATCTATTTTCAACAGGCATATGAGTAGTAACTGTTTGAGACCTAACCAAGGTTAGGTTCATTTGACATGGCCGGAATCCGGATCCAGAAGAACTGGACCAGGATCCGGAAGTGGCCATATGACCCCGGTAAGGTCTCAAATAGTCACCACTCACATGCTTATTGAAAATAGATATGAATTGATATGTTGCACCGTATATATAGCTGACTTCACTTGAAATGGCCGGAATCCGGATCCGGAGGAACTGGACCAGGATCCGGAAGTGGCCATATGACCTCGGTGAGGTATAAAATAGTCACCACTCACATGCTTATTGAAAATAGATGTGAATTGATATGTCGCACCGTATATTTAGCTGACTTCACTTGAAATGGCCGGAATCCGGATCCGGAGGAACTGGACCAGGATCCGGAAGTGGCCATATGACCTCTGTGAGGAATAAAATAGTCACCACTCACATGCTTATTGAAAATAGATATGAATTGATATGTCGCACTGTATATTTAGGTGACTTCACTTGAAATGGCCGAGATCCGGAACCGGAGGAACTGGACCAGAATCCGGAAGTGGCCATATGACCCCGGTGAGGTCTCAAATAGTCACCACTCACATGCTTATTGAAAATAGATATGAATTGATATGTTGCACTGTATATTTAGGTGACTTCACTTGAAATGTCCGGAATCCAGAACCGGAGGAGCTGGACCAGGATCCGGAAGTGGCCATATGACCTTGGTGAGGTCTTAAATAGTCACCACTAATACCTTACCAAAAATAGACATGAAATGATGTGCCGCACTCTATATTTAGCTGATTTGATTGAAAATAGCCTGGTGCGGAACCCGGAAAACCAGGTTCGGGGCCTGAAAGTGGCCAAAGAAGCCATATCCCGTCACCTGCCGGTCACGAGACCATCACCAATCGATTTAGCATGATTTTTTCCTTTGGGGTACATATTTTTTATTGCTTCAAACCAGCGGCAAAAATAAGTTCCGTTTTTTGGCTCGATTTTGCCCACTGGAGCCTCTTAAACCCCCGTTTTTTGGGCTTTCTGGAAACTTCTGGGAAACCTTCTTGGCTCCATCTTAAATCCCCGGAAGATGGAACTATTCTCGCAAACTAAGTGTATGGGGGTGTTAAGAAAGACCAGAGTAACAGGTTCGATTCTCGATCGGTCCAGGAGCTTCTCATAATGGAAATTGCCTTGACAAACTTGACGAGAGTTTCATTGATAATAAATAATAAGTTTAATAATAAATAATAGAGTTTCATTGATAATAAGCTAATAAGGGGCTGTCCATAAACCACGTGGTCATTTTTTTGGGACTTTTCAAACCCCCCCCCACCCCGCGTGGTCATTAGTCCATACAAAAAATTTTATTTGTCCTTACAAAATGGTCATTGGCCGAACCCCCCCTCATGACCACGTGGTTTATGGACAGCCCCTAAACTGTGATAGAGTCATAGAGCATAGCTGAAAATCATTCTTGGTCCTAGTGGGGTGCTACTCCAAAACGAAGAAGAAATATTTCTGCAGCTTCAACGACCTTCGGCACAACTTCAGCCATCGTGCAATTGATGAGCCCCCGGGTGTAATTTATCGATTGTCGTCGACTGTATGGAAAAGAAATAAATGAAAATCTTTGGTCGGAAAGTTTCAAAAACACGGCTTCGTCGATGGCTGATGAGGGAAACTGGAAAAAATATCGCCTCCCAAAGTCGGGCGGGGAATGAAAACTTTCTACAGTCTGGCGGCTGGCTGTAGTTAGTGGGGAAAGTGCAATGTGCAATTTCTAGCGTTTCTCTCTCTTTCTCGTTCAACCGCCAATAGACCAACCAACAAAACCCATGTGCAGGGTCGACCAGGAGAGTAATTTAATATATTTTTTCAAATTTATATCTTTACATCAGTTCAGATAATACGGAGTTTTTAGTTCTATGGTTAAAATTTTAATGTTCCGTGGTAGATAATTGTTAACCGGAGCGAAAAGTAAACAGTGAGCGTGTGCACCGCTAGATCTAGAAGATTCCTTGTTAGGAGTAGCGAAATGTGATCAATTATGGGCAAGTTTGAAATGAAATTTGGGATTTAATGAGGGAGTCAAGTTCGTGAGAACAGTTCTTGCTCCTGGGAATTTGAAGTGGGGCTAAAGGGGTTTCCATAAAGTTCCCAGCGAGCTTAGAAAAAGGGGTTCCAAGGGGCTTCAGGGTCGTTTCAGGGGGTTGTTTCAGGGGATTTGGGGTGCCATTTATGAGCGTGCTGTCAGGTTTTGATGGCGTTTTCATGGGATTACGGGAAATTCAGGGGCATTCCAATAGAATTAAGGGAGTTTCAGGAACGTTTCAAGGTGCTTTAAGGGCAATTCAGGGGATCTCAGGAGCCTTTAAAAGGCGTTACAAGGGGTTTAGAGGCGTTTCACGGCATTTCAGAGTAATTTCAAAGAATTTAAGGGGGTTTCAGGAGCATTTTAAGAGGGTTATGAGATGTTTGATATTTTCCTAGAGGTTTTAGGGGCGTATGATAGTATTTCAGGGGCGTTTCGACATATTTCAGGTCAGGGTCGTATCAGGGGATTTCAAGAACATCCTCTTCTTCTTCTTTATGGCTCTACGTCCGCACTAAGTGAGTGTGATTTTGGAGGCAAAGTGAAAAAGCCGCTTTTTTCATTCGGACCGGCCGCGTCGTCGTCATCGTCAATTTGAATGTGCTCATCGTCGTACCCGTGTGTAGTTGTAGCGGTTCAGTGTGATTTCGGAGAAGAGGCCAGTTAGTGGAAGATGCTGCAGCACATACGCTCTGGACACTTCGAAGGATGTTTATTGGTGAGCTTGTCCCATTTTATCATAATAATTAATGCTAAAGGATGTATACAATTCTGCTCTGGTTTTTGTGCATTTACCTAACAAATATTGAAAAGTTCGTCACGTCATGTGTCGGCGCTAGTTCCCAATGCAAACTTAGTTGATAATAAATATGTTTCTTTCATTTTTTGCATTTACACAAAAATTTGAATGGTTCGTCATCTTCGGTGTCGACATTTGTAATATTTTAGCCAAAATGAATAAATGTTTTGACTCAAGTAAAGGTTGCATGAATCACATCACTTACCAAAGTGAATCCAAATCATGTGACTCCCCCTCCCCACTAAAAAACTCCTTCCCGTGACATTCGTGGAGAAGATGAGGTGATCTCGGTCTCTAGTAGCAACGTACGTCACACTAACATTCCTTTCCTTCCTCGATGACCGTAAGGACGTGGCCGGCGCCGTTATTGACTAATAAAGTTTGGAATTCTCGAACTGTGCACATTGAGACGATAGTTACTCCCGAGCTCCGTTTGTTGGTTCCTTGTGCAATTTCGATTGTTCTGGTCAATCACGGAGTAGCAACTTCGAATTGTACGGTCATCTATGCTCATGCTCATGCTTTATGGCTCTACGTCCGCACTAAGACTTGGCCTGCCTTGCTTCAACTTCAGGTATCAGTAGGTCGGCTCCAGAGGCACGTACTCCTCCATTTGGGAAATTTGTGCTATCAACTTAGTGTTATTTGAACACTTGCCACAGTTATTAATTGAAGTGCATTCTTTGCCTGCCATTCTTCATTTCACCAACAAAGCTGTCCGTGAAAATGTTTGACATTTCTCAGGTCATTTTGACAGACCACACACATGTATGAAAAAGACGGATCATAGATTCTACTTTATCGATCTTGATGCCGTCCTTTTCATGCTCATGTTTCTTTTATTCTTCAATCACTTAACCTAATTTACAGCTCTATTGTCCACTAGGGCACTGCGTGAGCGATTCCAAGTAGAAGCTGTACAGTGTACACATACATTTTGTACAGCGCCTAAATGTATTCTATTTCTAATTGTACTACATCGAACTGGTGGCCGTTGCGCTACTTTCACTTTCTACCCTTTCATGGTAGAATGATAAGCTCGAGGATGTTGATGTGTGGCTGTTGGTTGTTCCTGTTTTCAGTCCGATTGGGGGTCCATTATGGGTTGCCGTTCGCCGATGTCCAAGTATCCGGGTTAATTTGAGCCATGGGCTCAGAAGAGGGTCAGTGTCAGATGCTCGCAGGGGGAAAGAGCAACTGACGAAAGTGCCGAGGCTGGGATTTTCATGCTCATGTTACATCTGTCAAAATGACCAGAAAGTTGTCAGTTATTTTGTGGTTAGGTTCATTAGTGTAATAAAAAATTGCATGAATTTGTATGTTGTGAGGCAAATACAACGATACACTATGCCCAGGGAGTCGAGAAAATTTTCCCGACCTGAACGGGAATTGAACACGCCGTCTCCGGATTGGCGATCCAGAGCCTTAATCACTAGGCTTACTGGAGACCCAAGAACATATTTAAATCAAACAGCATTTCATGGGCGTTTCAAAGGACTTTGGGATGGGGTCGCTGAAAATCCTCTGCAATTTCCTAAAACGCCTCAAAGATCCACCTAAAAGCCTCCCAAACCCCATGTAGCGCACCTGAGACGCTCAAAACTCCCTAGAACTCCTCCTTAACGCTTCCGTAACGCCTCTGAATATCGCTGAAAACGCTCTGAAACATCCTGAAATGCTTCCAAAATCTCCTTTAAACGCCCTCGGACCCCGTAACGCACCTGAGACGGTCCGAAATCCCCGAAAACTCCTCCTTAGCGCCTCTGAATCCCACCAAAAATGATCTAAAACTTCCTGAAATGCTTCACAAATTTCTTTAAAATCCCCTCGGACCCAATGTAACGCATATGAACCCCCATAAACGCCTCCGAATCCCTCTAAGACCCACTTGGATCCCATGTAACGCACGGAAGATCGTCGGAAACCCCCAAAAACGTACCTGTAATGCCTTCAAAGCCCGTCGAAAATCCTCTGATACTCTCTGCAATGCTTCCTAAAACCCCCTCAGACCCTCGAAAACCCCCCCTAAGATCTCCTGATACCCCACGGAATAAATAAAGTTTGGGATTTTATGAGGGAGTCTAGCTCGTGAGAACAGGCCTGGCACCTGGGCATTTGAGGTGGGTCTAAGGGGTTTTGCATGAAATTCCCAGAGAGCACAGAAAAGGGGGTTCCAAGGGGCTTCAGGGGTGATTCAGGGGATTTGGGGTGTCAATTAAGGGCGTTCTGTCAGGTTTTGATGGCGTTTTCATGGGATTACTAGCATTTTCAGGGGGTTTCAGGAGCATTTCAAGAGGGTTATGATATTTGATATTATCCTAGAGATTATAGGGGCGTATGATGACAGCATTTCAGGGGCCTTTCGAGATATTTCAGGTCAGGGTCGTATCAGGGGGTTTCAAGAACATCATTAAATCAAAGAGCATTTCAGGGGCGTTTCAAAGGACTTTGGGATGGGGTCTCTGAAAATCCTCTGCTACTTCCTAAAACGCCTCAAAAATCCCCCTAAAATCCTCTTGAACCCCATGTAACGCACCGGGGACGCTCAGAAACTCCCTAAAACTGCTCCGTAACGCTTTTGTAACGCCTCTGAATCCCGCCGAAAACGCTATGAAACATCCTGAATAGTCTCTAAAATCCCCCTTGAACCCCCTCGGACCCCATGTAACGCACTTGAAACACTCCAAAACCCCCAAAAACTCCTCCGTAGCGCCTCCGAATCCCGCCAAAAATGCTCTGAAATTTCCAAAATCTCTCTAAAATCTCCTCGGTCCCAATGTAACGCATCTGAACCCCCAAAATCGTCTGCTTAACGTCTCCGAATCCCTCTAAGACCCACTTGGACCCTAACGCACGGAAGACCGTCGGAATCTCCCAAAAAACCGTACCTGTAATGCCTCCAAAACCCGTCGAAAATCCTCTGAAACTCTCTGCAATGCTTTCTAAAACTCCCTCAGACCCCCGAAAACCCCTGAGAACTCCTGATACCCCGCGGAAACCCCTTGGAACTCCCTGAAACACCCCTGTGACTTCAATTTGCTCATCCCTATCCCTGGCCGCCGTTGCAATAGTTACGTCAGTATTAAACATTCTTATGCACAATATTGGTTCTGAATCGCTTTCCCTCTTTTTATGCAGGGCATAAAAAGGTGTATAAATTAAAAGTGCATAAAAACAACATGCATAAATTGAGGTTTTAGTGCAGTAACGAATGCAACAATAAAAATACTCATTTTTGAAAATCCATCCATGATTTGTGTATTGAGATTTTTCTGCAGAACACAGAGTGATTCGAATAAATGTGACTCTGGTAATGATTGTTCAGTAATTGTTTATAGTCGCTTACCAACTACTTTTTTTTAGCCTTACATTAAGCCCGACCCTGACGATGAGATGTAGGAAATGTATGGTGTGAAAAGTTGCGAAATGAAAAGGGCGATAAGTTTTTTTTTCTCTCTACCCCACACTTATGTCCTACACCAAGAAGCGATTGTTTCAAGGGGCGTTGGTGCCGCCCGGCTCGGTGCAACGGGAGAAAATTTGTAAAAGAACAAAATCGATGAAGAAGCAAAGTTTTGAAAACACGTAATGGATTGGTCAAAGGCGGAAGAGAATACCGAAGCAATGGAGTAAGTTTTTTCTTTAACTGCTCCCAAAGTTTGGTGAGTCATCCCCAGGGACCTATTGTTCGATTCGGTCCACCGTTCAGCACCATCACCGCCACCGGTCATCCTCCAGGCTCCCGAGTTCCTCGGTAGCATAAAGTGGGCTCCGGCCGAGAAACTAAAAGCATTGCGGTGGCAGTTTTGTTTCTGTATTTTTCGACTTGGAATTATAGCTCGATCGTTGGGATTACTACGGTGACTGGGTAATACACAGTATAGCAGCAGGTACCTAGTACCGTCGTTGTTGGTGAACCGGAACCAAACGAAATGCAAGCGGAGGAAAAGTTTTGCTTGCAGTCTCGTATATCACATAGTGACTGTCAAGCACTGTCCACGGAAAGGAAAACAATTACTGAGACATATAGTGTAGAAAGTATTTCCGGGAAGATTCCACCAGCCAGTGCATGATGATAACGATGACTTTTGAGATTTGTTTTACGTGCAAGTGCTATAAGTTTGCTTTAATGGTTTTATGACTCAAACAATAAAATGCCTCGAGTTTTTGCATGTGTCTAGCATATTAATAGTTAATTTCTTGTGGCATCGATGGAGCACTTACAGATACCAGGATAACTTTGGGAGAGATGAAAATCTTTCAACATAGTTCTCGCAAAAACCTATTTTCCAAACATGCATCGACATTCAATCTCTGATTGAGCTCGTATCACAGCCGCCAACAACCTCTTTGATTTACCTTCGATTACTGGTGATGACATTTACTTAGCTTCGAGTCAGTCACAACGATCAATTGCATGGCATCCCACATTATTGGTTTGTTCCCCCACAACACAAGTGATTTGACTAAGCGAGAGTATTTACTTCATCCCTCACAGGATACACCATTACCCTTGTTTCATTAAGAACACTACTACTGACTGGCTGTGATGTGATGTCGATGAACGTGTAAAGCGACGACGACGACGTCGTGTCACATATCCCTTTGTCACAGTCGTCTCTTCCATCAGGAGCCACCATCATCGTCGACATCGTCAAACTGTTCTCATCCCAAAGAGTCGGTCGAGTCGAGAGTGATATAGCGTGTCACGCGTCTGCCTGCATCCTATACGATCCGTTCCGACTGATTGACAACGGTGCGGTGCGGTACCTGACGTTGTTGCTAGGGTGACCTATATTTTCGAACAGCAGTCGGGAGCACTTGTAGCCAAAGAATGAGCGGCGGCATCACATATTCAATCTAGAGACTTCCTGTATCGTCAACGATATCCCATCGCCAGTGGCAGATCATGTCCAAGGACAAAAGAGCTCGGCTCGGAAATGATTGCTTTATGACCGAATAATTAACGAGTCGAGTTCGGATGTACCCGAGTCGTAGGGAATGACAATATTTCCAGTATACAATTTATTTGATTTCAATTGATTGGCTTATCAGAGTGGTACAGGATGTTAGGAGCAGAACCCGTAGCAAGAAACAGCAGCACCAACAGAGCGTGATCGAAGAAGCGCAAACATGCATCGGGTCGACATGCTGAGATTTTATGCAACTGTCATTGGTACGTAGCACACGTATGGGCCAATTATGCCATGATCTGTGGCGCCGAGAAGAAAATTTACCAATAGACAAAGCAATTATTTCACAATCGATTCCGTGAAATACAATTATTTTTAAAACAAGATGCATCCAAACCAAATGCCCGAATCACAGGCGAAATATCTACCTCGTTTGTGACTTAAAATTTGAAGAAGCAGGGTGGGGTCACCATCAACAATTAGTCCGTTAAATAATGCCTTAGATCGTCAATCCAGAGACGGGTGTTCTGATTTCCGTTCCAGTCGTAAAACGTCGACATTTTACGAAACGATCCGATATTGTGCCTTTACTCGCACCAGCAGACTCCTCTTCGTCATCTATCTATTTGTCTAAATATAAAAATGAATTTCTGTCTGACTGAACCTTATAGACTCGGAAACTACTAAACCAACTGACGTGAAAATTAGCATAATGGTGTTATTGTAAATAATTCTTGAACACTTTACAGAGGACTTCCCAGCTAACACAAAGTCGTACATGATGTTGAATAAGATGCTAAAGTGGAGGCCATATACGTACCTGCTTCTATTTAACCGCGTGTAATGTGTACGCATATCGCCTCCACTTTAGCATCATACTCAACATCTTATGCGATCGTGTGTTGACTGGGTTAAAGCTATGTTCATTTAGAATCCGGAATGACAAAATCACGTATATCTTAGGGATGGAATAACAAACATAAAAGGTGAAGCCTTCAAAACAAAGGTTATTTATTGTACTTTCATGGAAAAATATCATTGAAATTATTTATTTTTATTTTTCACACATTTTCTCACTTTTTCAGTGTTGACTCCTCTAAAAATCTGCACAACGGTGGTAAATTTTAGCAACAACCCCTTCCGCACGTTTGTTCAACAATCAGGTCATCTATGCAGTGTCCTGAGTGCCTTGACTAGTCTGACTAGGATTCCGAAGAAAAATTGCCAAACTTTTTTTTTATTGCAAAATGAGGGGAAATTCAGTGAATTGAGAAAACGCGAAATTTGAGTGTTTTTTTCGTTGATAAACACTACCCATCTGTGACGATACCACTTAACGTCTTCGGCTTTCATGGCAGCTCATCATAATAGGTAAAACCTCTACATATCCCTTGTGTGCGTTTTTGAAAAGCAGCACGCGATTCTTGAGGCTGTCATCCTTGTATGAATTGGTTCTCATCATCTTGTTGCGAAAAAACCATGCCCAGAGTTCGAACTTCTTGCCAAATCTTCAAATTCAAAGCAGATTTATCAATGAACCCAAGCTTTTTTCTTCCGAGGACACTTTCTTATGCCAAGGTTAACAACATCTGTGCACATAACACATACATAATGGTTTTGACGATATTAACATTTTTCGCGACTGTCGTACCTGACCACGCTAAATTTTCAACGTGTTTATGCAAGATTTTTTTCCTCCTCTTGTCTTCAATCTGAAATAACTTTTCACTCGTTGCAAGAAAATCGATGAAATTTTCACCATTTAAAGAGGATAAGTGTATGATCAGAGTACTGCAAAAGAATGATGATAATGTTCATTGAGAGCGGCACTAGAAAATGTGACATGATTCCGGATTCTAAGTGAACATAGCTTTACATTCACACGTTGCACAGTGGGAAAAAATAGGTATAAAACGCGTATAAATTCGATATCTCTGCTCGGAGTGGATGGATTCGAATGAATTTTTGACACAAACTGCAAAATTCTCTATAGTTTCAGATAAGGAGGGTGCCATTCACCGCACGATGCTGGAAATAAGTGTATTGAGCTCGTTTTACCCCGCTCACTCTCTAACACACCTTTTTGAGAAAATCCTCATCTGTTTGCAACTAGCGTGCAAAATAAATGACTCATCTTACTCGTATTTGTGTAAAAACTTCCATAGTATCGGTAATTTGACATAGAGTTGGTCCTGCTCTTATGAAATGCGTTCCCCTCCGGGTGAAGTATCATGTGAAATTTCAAAGAAATAGGGGATATCGGGGTTATTTGAAGATATTTCAATTTTTAAGGCCGTGCGGTGAGCCAAATCAGCTCCTTTCGATACTACGGAAGTTTTTACACAAACATGAATTTTATAAATCATTTATTTTGCACTCCAGGATTTTCCTAAAATGGTGAAAATTAGAGAGAGTGGGGTAAAATGGGCCCGATACAATGATTTCCAGCATCGTGTGGCGAATGACACCCTCCTTATCTGAAACTGTAGAGATTTTTGCAGTTTGTGTCAAAAACTCATTCGAATCCATTCACTCCGAGCAGAGATATTGAATTTATTCGCGTTTTATATCAATTTTTTCCCATTGTGCGTTGTGGCGCAGAATAGCATTTTTAGCCAAAATAGCTTAGAAGAATACTTAGATTGTTCGTATCAAAAATACTGGTAGAGATTCTTTGTAGGATTCCAGAATGAATTTGTGCGATAAATCCAGGAAAAAATCCTGGATGATTTTCTGGAAGGATTCCGGAAAAATCCTTGTAGGAATATATGGAACAATTACGTAAAAAGCTCTGGAAATATTCTAGGGAAATCCTGGAAATTTTTCAGAAACATTCCGGAATTAATCTTTGGGATAATTCTAGGAGAAATGCTTTAAATAATCCCAAGATATGACTCTGTAAGGTTTTCGGATGCTATCTTGCAAGAATTCTGGTAGGGTAGTATGGGAGAATTTTGCATAACTTTCAAAATTCCAGAGCAAGTTGCCGCAGCAATCCAGGATGATTTTTTAAGAAAATTCCTGGATTAATTCCTTAAAAGCCGAAAGCTTTTCCTGTAATTATTTCAGTATAATTCCCTTTGAAATATTTCGAGAGGAAATACTAAAAAAAATCAGGGAGAATCCTTGCAGAAGTGCGAGGGGGAAGTCTTAGAAAAAATCCCGGAAAATCCATGAACAATCCTGGAATGTTTGGTTATTTCCGAGAGAAATCTCTAAGAGAATGTTGGGGAAAAATCTAGTACAACTTCAGAAGGAATCCTTAGAAGGAATGCAAGATAAATAGATGCCAGGAAACATTACAGAAAAATATGAAAATAAGAATTTTTAAAACTTCGGTTTGAGTTTCTGCTGAAATTATGGAAAGAATCTCTAGAGGAGTTTTGATGTAGAAGTTCCCGAAGGAATTTCTAAAAAAGGTCTAGAAAAATCCGTAAAAAATCAGAAATCAGGTTTTTAAAGAATTGTAAAAGAGATCCTCAGAAAAAAAAACCGGAAGAAATACCCAAAGAATTTGAAAAGAACCTGAAAGAATCTGAATGAACTCCCTGGAATATTTCTATGAAAAAATCATGGGAAAATTGTGAGAAGCGTCCCAGAGAGAACGGCGAGAGGAATCGATGGCAGAATTCCGGGAGAAATTAGTGAACAAACAAAACTAAGGATATCCTTGGTCAACAATCTAGGAAGTATCGCTGCAGCAAATTTCGGAGTAGTACCTGGTATATTTACGGAAGGAATACCTGAAGAATGGTGTAAGGCAGCCTAGCAATATTTTCTGAAAAAAAAATATAATCGGTAAACATTCCTGGAAGTTTTCGATAAGGCATCCGTGAAAGAAGTCTGGTAGGAATCAGCGGAAAACTTGGAAATAATTCCTGGGGAAATTTCTTAAGAATTCCGGAAGGAGACCTTGAAAAAACCCGCGAAGAATCCTCAAACATTTTTCGAGTACGATTTCTTGACAAAATGTAATGTAAAAAACCGAAAGGTGTCCATGATTTAAGTCTGGGATGAAGCCTAAGAAGAGTTCTGGTAGTAATCTTTAAAAGAGGTAAAATCCGGAGCAATTATTGAAAAGAAATCTAGGGAAGATTTTCGGGAGGAATGCATGAAAGAAACTTTAAAAATAATCCCAGAAAAAAATCTTGGAATAATTTCTGGCTGTTTTTGAGAATAAGTATATGGGAAAATTCTTGTCAGAATCCCCGGACATTTTATGAGTGAAATGCCTTTCAATAAAAAACTGCGGAAAAATCACCGTGGAATCTAAAAAAAAACATTTGCATTTTGTCGTCACACTTACGGTTCTCGAGAAATTCTTCTGGCCAGTGACACCAGATTGAGAGCCACTGATTTTCGCAATGCAACTACATTTTGATAAATACTAGCTGAAGTGCAGTATTTAAAAAAAACCTTTATCACTTCATCCGCACACCTTCGGTTCTTGAGAAATTCGCTTGGTCCATGACCTTAGTTTGGGAATCTCTGAAATTACCGAAACTGCTTTGCTGCGCTCCACCAAATTTACGCTCCCCCAATTTACGCTCTCTCTGTTTTGAGCGTTGATTGGGGATTTAGTTTATTAATTTTGACCAGAAATCGGGGAAGTATGCCCTCAGAAATGCTGGGAAAACCAAGACGAAATCCTAGAAAAAAAAAATCGGGAAGAATCCCTGAGAGGATTCTGAGAGAAAACTTTGTAAAAATGTTAAGAGAAAGTTTCCAATGAATCCCGAAAGGTATCAAATTAGGATTTTTGGGAAAAAGGCATGAAATAGCTCCAGCACGATGATTTTTTTTATTTATTCGTGAATTTTAGCTTAGGCTAATTCCTCACACAATCCATGGATGAATTCCGGAGTTTTCAAAGAGTTGAATTATGGTTCATATTGCAACTTATTTTGGTTGCATTGTGAATCATAATGCGATTGTTTGATTAGGAACCAGAGTTCCCACGGTTGAAGCTTGAAATATTGTGACCTAGGATAGGATGGATGTGACAACAGAAATTCGCCTGCCTTGTTACTTTTCCATTCCAAATTCGTCAACGAAGAAAATCCAGTGCTGCCACTTTTCTTTATTCCAAATCTTTCAAACAATTTGAATTTACCGACCGAAATGTTGATGCATGTTTCGCACCGTAAAGCACTATTTGCAATTGGTACAGCATAACTTGTAATCATAATTTCTTTCAAACACAAAGTTCTTTTATTTAGAATGAAATATATCAAAAATCAGTTGATTTCATACCAAATCAATGGTTTTTATCAATATCCAGGCATGTAAGTCAATTTATTTTAAGATACATTTGAATGCTGGCAAATTTGAGGCGATAAAGCCTGAATGATAAAATAAAAATATTTAGAATATTGATATCAAATGCCAAACATACAAACTAGCAACACGGCCAAACCAACAACAAAGCGATCTGATCGCAGCAAACGGATATCAATTTCGATCAATCAGTGGCTGGTCTCCGTTTGACAGCAAATTGGTCTCAAATTGGCTGACTACGTGACGCATCCTATCCTAGATTGTGACGATTGTGACGGTTATAGCATGGCTTGCTTGATTCAAAGTTTGTAGCAAGGAACACGTGGGCGCTCTCATTCAGCCATGGGGAATTACGACCCAAGTAACAATTCAGAACCACTAATAAGCATGTCAGTTTAAATAATAAATAGTGGAGCGGACCTGGTGTGATGGTTAGAACACTTGACTATCACGCCGAGGACCTGGGATCGAATCCCACTCCCGACAAAACTCACAAAATGTGAGTTCTTCCTTCGGAAGGGAAGTAAACCGTGGGTCCCGAGATGAACTAGCCTAAGGCTAAAAATCTCGCTAATACAGATAATAATAATAATAATAATAATAAATAATAAATAATAAATATTTTACAAAAACGCCGATAGTTGGATAAGAGCATGTGTTGATCAAAGTGACGAACACACATTGCAAACTGGCAAAATAGAACTTTTGTTCATCATATAGCTGATAATTTATAAACTAGTCGAACAAAAGTTTAAAGAACGTTGTTTAGGAATTACCGTCAATAGCATAATAATGTTGTAACAATGTTAGAAGTGAAGCTGCTTCTAACTCATTAGATGTCGTTGTTTCAAACATGAATCTCAGTGGAACAAGTAGCTTAAGCATACTTGCTTTGTCATTTTATTCAGTTGCTGATTAGTAGCGTAATAGTATCACTTTATTGTCATTGTTCGCCATGTTCACAATTGTAAACCTGATCGCTGTTTTTCAGCCCGCACTGGATTAAACATTAACCAAGAGCGTTGCAGCAGCAAATAACACTGTTCGACAAAAAAAAACTTTTGCCGTGATCAGAGACCCCATTAGTAGGGCATAAAAGCGCATGGAAAACGTAGAAAAATGCCATTTTCAAATCTGTTGGAGCACCCCTAGAAACTTTTTGAGATGAGTTTGAATTTTATTCATTTTTGAAGGTTTGACGCGAGCTCTAGAAATCATCATAAACACTTTTGAAATACAATATCTTTGAAATGCAATTTTGTGCACCGCTGAAACTTTCACAAATCTGAGAAGTAACTTTGATAAATAACTAGTCAAAATTTCAGCCTATTACGACATTCCATTTCATTGATGCATATCCGGGAAGAATCATATATGACTTATATAGTACAAATCCTTGAAGTTTTCTCTTAATTATTCACAAAAAGCAAGCCCCTATCCTTATCTAAGAATAACAAAATATTTATTTTACTTTGATTTGACTGTGAAATGCTACACTTATGATCTAAATAATTGAATTCAAATTTTCGAGAAGAAAATCCGGTCGATTTTTCAAACCGGCCTGTGTAAAAATAAAAATAAAATCTAATACATTTATATTTTGCGATCAGCACAAAAAAAAAACGTTTCCAGTGTTTTCGTGGGTTGTCTGTATTCACTTAATGTTTCGAAGAACCTCCTAGCCATACCAAGGTGGTAAAATTGATAACTTTATTGAATAAAACAAACCTATTTTAATACAATGAATTGAAGCTGGCATTGCGTAGAAAACATGGTTTAAGTTCACGACTGTTTAAAACAATACAATCCTAAAAAATGCAAGCTTAAAATGAAAACATTCTCTATTTACTATTAGTAATCGTTGTTTCCATCAAATTTTAGTTAGTTTCACAATACAGAATGTGTATGTTGAGGCATTACCAATGAAGACACTTTTATGAAATTAATTGAATTTGTTATGTAGTAAAATATTTCCGATCTTTATTACAAGCTCAATAATGTCCCCCATGATTGTAAAATTTCTTTGTTAGTTCCAGCGTCATAGGGTCTGGGACCATTTGGGCAGTATCACCTATTTTAGGCACTTGAGTCTATGACAAAGTCAATTTAGAACCGTTTGACTTGATTTTTGGGACACGATCAGATACGCATAGTGTCTAGCTATGTGCAACAATTCAAGTCAATCGGTTTGGAATAGACTGAGTTATAAAGCCTGTATCCGCAATAATCGGGACACAGAATTATGGCTGCAACTCTGCAATATATACATTAAAATTGCTCAAATTTTGCCTGATAATATCTCAAGATGTGTTTATTTCACCTGCAAAATTTCAATTGAATCGGTGAAGTACCTTTTGTTGTAGCAATGAAACAGTAGAACGCGAGCAATTGAATTTTGTACAGCCCCTGGTTGAGCTTGTCAGCGCTGTAACTTTTGAATTTGACAAAAGAATTGGCTGAAATTTTGAACACAAACCTCTCAATATACATCCCTTGCATAGGCAAAATTTCAAAAAAATCGATGCACTATCAACAATTTTGTAGCCGAAACATATATTGGGGCTAACCGTGATTTTAGCCTCTCAGACAACAATTAGTGAGCACCCCTCATTGTTTCGATTGTATTGTTGAAAGTACTACACCAACAATCACCAAATTTTGCAGGAATAATATAAACATAATCAACTACCTTCTGTGAAAATTTCATGAAAATTGGCAGAGAGATTCAAAAGTTATGAATGGGCAAACATCGCACACGAAAAACATGAAACATTTTCACTAACACTATCCCCTATCAACACCAGTGTCTTTCAATCGAATCGATAAAAGTTGATGAAATTTTGCAAGAAAGTGTCTCTATAAGTATCATAACTGCTCACGAAATTTCATAATTATCCTTACAGAACTTTGAATTGTAGCGGAAAAGAATCATCTAGTATGCGAATGAAAATTGGTGATGATTGTACAAAATCTTAAAAACCACGTCTGTTTGTTTGTCATCTACAGTTAAAAGTAATGCATCGATTTTAATGAAATTTTGCACAAATAATAAACATACATATAAGAGTTCTCAGTTGATTTTTGATCAATTTTTATTGATTCAGTACAGAGTTACTGCCATACTTCTGTGTCCCGTTTATTGCGGATACAGGCTTTAGCAGCAAGTGCCCAGAATAGGTGCTCCTGCCTAAATAGTCCTAGACCCTATTTGTTAATATAGTGTGAAATACTATCTATCCAGAAGCACTGAGTAACTCGCCTCATATATAATTTATTTAGTCCAAATAGTACAAATTTGTTTCAATGAAGAGGTCGTTGGAATTTGAATATACTTTCCGCATCATATTTAAATTTTTAAGAACATGGAACTGCTTGATATCCACCAGGTCAAGCACTCTGGAACGGTTACTTAGGTACACACCAAATCATTAAAAAGTATTCTCATGCATACGCGATATATGGATATTTAATTTTGGGCACGACTCGAAATTCGATCAAAACTAAATACTTCCTTGAGCTCCTTGAATTAAGTGGACGAACTGTATTTTGCCTGAATTGTGATCCTAATCCACCGCATTCAAAATCGCAGTTTATTGGTATTTGAACATGATTATGAAAGTAACATTTGATGTCAAATGTTACAATAAACTTTGTTCATTTTCATAAGCGACAAAAAAGTTTTTAAAAACTGCAATTAGAAAATTAAATTTATTTGGAAAAGTTTTTCCTTAAAACACTCATGCTGACCTCAATGCATTAATCTAGCTTTCTTCCTGTGGATCCTTTGTAATCAGATCCTAAAATTTCTCGTATAGCTTTCCAGAATCATACTTAGTTAAACCAGATGTTTGATATACAATTTTCATCTTCTTCAGCCAGAGACTGAAAAATACATTAACACTAGAAAAGGGACGTCACATCTAGTGACCTAGTGGAAAACTTGTAAAGAAACGTTTTCACCTACTGGAGCGGAAATCCATCTAATATTCCGAGGCGTTCGAAGTATCCGAAAGACTAACGCTACACGGCGTTCACGCATAGAAGTTTTTTAAATGGATATGAATATGGGCGTGCTTTAAAGGATTAGATTAAAAAAAACCTAAAAGATTTTCACTATTCAAGTCAGAGCTAAGCCTTCGCGGATATGTATCAATGAAACGGAATGTCGTAATTGGTAGAAATTTTGACTAGTTATTTATCAAAGTTGCTTCCCAGATCTGTGAAAATTTCAGTGGTGTACAAAACTGCATTCCAAAGATATTGTATTTCAAATGTGTTTATGATGATTTCTAAAGCTCTTGTCGAACCTTCAAAAATGAATAAAATTCAAACTCATCTCAAAAAGTTTCTAGGGGTGCTCCAACAGATTTGAAAATGACATTTTTCCACATTTTCCATGCGCTTTTATGCCCTACTAATGGGGTCTCTGATCACGGCAAAAGTTTTTTTTTGTCGGACAGTGTAATTATATACAGAACACTCTTAAAAACATCACAACTTACCCTTAAAACTACAATGATGAACGATAGCGAAACAACTAAGCTTCAAAACGACAGCTGGCGCGGCCCGACAGAAAGTTCCACAGCGGCTCGTTTCTTCACCATGGCACGACACAGATCGCACATTATTTTCATCAAGCTCGAGAGCCACATAATGCCTGATGCTTTTCACTGAAATCACAAATTTTTACTTTCGAGGCGAAAAATGTTAAAACTATTTAAACACAGCTCAATTGACTGGGCGTTCGAAATGGTTAAAAAGTGTTTGACAGCTGGTAATTTTGCAAAACAACAAAATTAGCTACACACAGCTATTGGACATTTTTTTTTAATATCGTACAAATTGGGCCGAAGGGTCTCAGATTTTCATGAAACTTTTTCCACAGGCAGGGCTCATGCATATATGAATAAAAAAATTGAGGAAAATTCAGGATCACCTATTTTCCCGGAAAACTCAGGTGGAAATTTTTTGTTTTCCCCTGACACTACTTACTTTGAAAAATCATAACTCAAGAACGAAGCATCGTAGAAACAAAGTTTTTTTAAATGAAAGCAAATTTTCTCAGAAATCCAAAAAAAATATGAACTGGAAAAAGTTCCACACAAAATTTTCCACAGTTGAGAAAATTCGTAAAGAAAAGCCGGAAAAACTATGCCCGAACTCGTGGAAAATTAACGAAACAATATTTTTAAGAAGGTTTTTTCATAAGCTTTAATCGCTGAAATTTTTGGAATGCATTTTTTTTTTCGTTTTTGAGTTATGGCCAATTTTATTAAAAAATGTCCAAATGTGCCATAAAAGCCTTTTCTTTGAAAAATCATAACTCAAGAACGAAGCATCGTAGAAACAAAGTTTCTTAATGAAAATGAAAGCAAGTTTTCTCAGGAATCCAAAAAAAATATGAAAAAAAACGATCAATTCTGACTATACAGGGGATGGCCAAAATGTTTGGGATAGGCAACTTTTTTTCTCCCACAAAAAATTCAACATGCTGTAACTTTTCATAGAGTGCATAAAAAAATCTCTAATTTTGACTGTTTGTCAACCTGTTATATGTGCATCATTGGTACAAATTTGGGCTCGATTGAATAATTTTTCGCGAAGAAAGAACTGTTTGGGTAAAACACTATTATTTAGACTACTAATTTTTGAACTGTCATATCTCGGAAACCAGTGAACCGAATTGAATGAATTTTTTAACGTTTATCAACAATATATTGATACTTAATATGACGGTATAAAATGTAATATTTTCTTACGGCGAATTAAGTTATACCGGGTTGAAATGTTTACCCAAATAGAGGAAAATAAGTCAAATTTACAATACTACACAAAAATTACTAAATGTGTTCTTTCTTCAATCTAAATAGGCACTAATATGTCTGATTAGAGATAACTTGAGAACAGAAATGGAAAATCTTTGGACATCAACACTAAAATTTATTGACATTAATGTAAAAAAATGACATTCTTTCGAGAAAAATCCAAAAAGTGTCAATCCATGATAACTTTTTTCAACGATTAAAAAGTACCTATGTTTTAATGGCTTGTGAAGCATATACATATTGTTAGTGAACGTTCAAAATTTCATTAAATTCGGTTCACTGGTTTCCGAGATATGACAGCTCAAAAATGAGTTGTCAAAAAAATAGTGTTTTACCCGAACGGTTCTAACTTTGCGAAACATTAATGAATCGAGCCCAAATTTGTACCAATGATGCACATATAATAGGTTGACAAACAGTCAAAGTTTGAGATTTTTTGATGTGCTCTATGAAAAGTTATAGCATGTTGAACTTTTTTGTGAGAGAAAAAAAAGTTGCCTATCCCAAACATTTTGGCCATCCCCTGTACATGTCAATGGTTGCTCCTCCGTAATTGATCTGAACTGGTACCAATTGCACTGAGATCCAACTGAATAAGGGGCTGGGACATTTCACTTATTCTCAAAGTGCAATTCTAGCAGCTCATGCATATTTGATCAATAACGGCGCCGGCCAAGTCCTTATAGTCAGCTGGGAAGGGAAAGGAATGTTAGAGTGTACTGGTTGTTGCTACTAGAGACCGAGAGCACTCTGCGTCCCCACAACCCGCACGGACTGGGGTATTTGTTGTTAGACGGAAAGGATGGGAGATCTGGGAGTCACCGTTGGGTCAGTGATGCGATCCATGGATAGGGGTTATTTATAGTGTTCGTGATAGATTGTGTGGTGAATGAGGTGAATAAGGTCAAGCGGCACAGCACGCTTTGGTTGCATAGCTTATAGGCGTTATATATACACTGTGCTGTGAGTGGAAGTTGGAAGGGAGGGAAACGACTTTTTTCCAATTCGTTTCTGGTTCTAGCGATGGCTATGAACATATGAATATACATGAGTTGTATATGTAGAGAAGAGAGAGCGAGAGAAAGTGGATAGAAAGATACAAAGTAGGATGAAAAGGACGAGCCAGGGATTGAACCCATGACCTTCTGCATACGAATCAGAAGCGGTAGCCACTAGACCACCAAGCCCGTCGTTATCAGGAATCAAAAAAAATATGAAGTGGAAAAGTTTTCCACAAAATTTTCCACCGTTCAGAAAATTCATTAAGAAAAGCCGGAAAAACTATGTCCGAACTCGTGGAAAATTTAAAAAAAAATATTTTTGGGAATGTAATTTTATAAGCTTTGATCGCTGAAATTTTTGTAATGTACTTTTTTCTCGTTACTGAGTTATTGTCAATTATGTGAAAATGACTATGTAAGCCCATATTATATGATAATTTTTTACAAAATCTGCCATAACTCAGGAACGAAAAATAAGTGCATTCCAAAAATTTCAGCGGTCAAAGCTTATGAAATTACCTTCTCAAAAATATTTTTTTTTAAATTTTCCACGAGTTCGGACATAGTTTTCCGGTTTTTCTTTGTGAACTTTCTCAACGGTGAAAAATTTTGTGGAAAACTTTTTCCATTTCATATTTTTTTGGATTCCTGAAAAAATTTGCTTTCATTTTCATTAAAAAAAATTTTTGTTTCTACGGTGCTTCGTTCTTGAGTTATGATTTTTCAAAGATAAGGCTTTTATGGCACATTTGGACATTTTTCAACAAAATTGGCCATAACTACAGTATGCAGCAGGAAAAAATGCGAAAGTGTTTTTCAACTTCAAACCTCATTTTCGTCCATTTGACATTAACCAATCTATGTTTCAACGTTCCATGATCTAGGCTAGTTTTCTGAAAAGTTAATTAAAAAATTTCTCATTTTGGTCACTAACCTTTACAGGGCGGCGCCTGAAGATGAAGACAACCAGAATTTTCAAACCTCAAAAAATCGCACAGGTCGCTAAATTTCGCATCTGATAAAACAATTTTTTTGATTTTCTCTACAATATCATCAAATATATGTACTTATCAGTGAAGAGAATTGTCAGACAAAAGAGGCACAAAACAAGCAACAAAGAAGGTGCGACGATTACTCTTTATCCCTACTGGTGACAGATAATGACATGATCTCGAATTTTTTTGTTGCAGACAAAACGGAAGCTGAATTTGTTGCGTACTTTTCAACTCGTGAATAATAAATTATTACTAAATCAAAGTCGAAACTGTTTGATGATGGAGCTTCTCCAGTGTTGCAGTGTTTAATGACTCGAAGTTACCGTTCGAAAATCGCAATGCAAGGCTTAAAAATCTCTAAACTCGTGGTGTACGATGTTAATCCCATTATTTTCAAGTTGGGACAAACTTATGTCGCATGGGTTGTTTTGTCGCAACAAATACAGGTTGCGACATTGTCATTATTGTTGCGCGATGGTTGAATTTTGATTCACTGGTACTTATTTCATCTGGTATGTGAAACTACATGGATCTGGATCAGTGTGGTCTGGTTGTTCATCGGATTTGAGCTCATTTTGTTACTGTTACAGTCATTTTGTTTAATGACCATTGGGCGCGCAGTTTATTGATATCCGCTTATTAGGCCTACATTATCACATGTTAAACATCAAATATGTTCATTTTTATTTTTCAGTGCTAGAATATAGACATTGACTGATACACTGTCATGAAAAAATACACATACACTCCCGTTCAAAAGTTTGGGGTCACCCCCTCAAAAACATGTCATTTTTTAGGCCCATATCTCCGCCAATTTGCGTCCGATTTCAAAACCCTAGGTTTCATTCAAAAGATAATAAGTCAAAGAAACTTTGAACATGATTTAAAATAAACTTTTTCAAAAAAATTTGTATGTAAACTAAACCCAAAGTTGCCAAATTTTCTAAAAAATGAATATAAACTTACGGCAGTGTCGCTGGAAGTTGGGTCGACCATATTTTAAGATGAGAGCGGTAATATGACCCATTTTCTATTAGCTTTCAACTGCTTTTTACAGAGCTTAGCTAAAAAATCTGGAAAAAAAAAGTTATTAAGTAAATTAATCCTTGATGTCATGGACCAAAAGTTTGGGGTCACCCCTCATTATGATGTATCGGCCAAAAGTTTGGGGTCACCTTCGTAAAACATGGAAAAGTGATTTGGTAATATCTTCGTCATCTATAGTTCAATTTTAATTATTTTTGGCTCATTTCCAATGTTCGAGCGTGGAGCTCAAGTTGCCGGCCACCGGAGGTTTTACTTTCCGCTATGAGCAATAGCGGCGCACCAAATCACGGGATAGTGGAATTCACCACCAAGATCGCTCTCCGATCCTTCTAGCACACACTGTATGCGCTAATCACGCTTTCAGTCACACTTCACGACACCTGATTCCCCACCTTCACTGTTTATTCACGCACGCACGCACGTGCGATCGACAATTGGTTATTTATTGCCACCGTTGGCCACCACCGCAGAGACGGATTCGGATAGAGATAACGATTCGATCTTCTATGATGTGCACTTGAACTTGGGTTTATTGCGCGGGGAATAGATGAACAAAGAACAAAGAATACGATGGATAGATACGCAAGCGAGCGATAAGAGAAATTGAACAGAAATTGAAATTAACAGAGGGCCATTGTTGAGCAACACAATCACAACGACGATCTTCTTGCCATGCGTTCTCGAGTTGAACGGCTAGGTAATAGTAGTTAGATGAATACTACTATCCCTAGACTGGCAAAAAATCGTGGTTGTGATATGTTAAATGTTGCTCGGCGGTATTTTCGGTTCTATCGATCGGTGGTACTTGTTCAGAGATTCATGACGAGCGAACGTTACTTATTGAATTTTTTTCGCGTTTTCATCTCGCATGCTCCTATTGTACCCTAATGATCTTTATTGCGAACCGAAGTTTTATTAGTTTTTGCCAATTGGATTCTATATTTACTAGGTTTAATCACCGCATGACTTTATCATAATTAACTTTAATTGGCTTTTTTCGGTGATATGAATACTACTCAAATGTAAGGTTGACGAAAGTGTTGCCAGATATTTTAATTTTATTGTAAAAATTTACATAAGAACTTTTGTATCAAATCAAATTATCAAGCAAGAATCATAAATTTCTTTTTTTACAATTTTATTACTATTGGCAACACTGTATCTTGATAGTTTTCGTTTGGTGTGCAACTTTTTATTCTTCGAACAAACCTTTAACCGTTATGTGTCTGACAAACTTTTTGGTTTTTTTTTACTCCGTGTATTTTAAATGAGTGCTGGGTACCCGGGTACCCTGTTGGCCACATAAGGGTTAATAAGGACAGCGGTAAATTCAAATGTTCACTGTAATTTATTCATGGTTCAGAGTTACGCTAATTGATTCCGACTGTTCTTGGTATATTTTTAGGATTTTTTAGCTTTTCAGTCCGATTGTGAGATCAAAAACAACCTTATGTTCTCATACTCCGACGCTTATATCTTTCTCAAGATCCGATACGGACCGAAACGTCGGAGTAAGAGAACATGGGTTTGTTTTTGATCTCACAATCGGGCAGAAAAGCCAAAAAATCCTTAAAATAAGTTCAGAATCACGAAAAACCATTCTGGATGACATGTTATGCCATAGCGTACAAGTTGCTATTCATTTTTTTTTTCTGTTTATCTAGTGTATTGAACTTGTACGGGGAAAGAAAAATTCCCAAAAGTGATGAAAAGAATGAGTAAGTGACATAGTATTGATAGTTGAGTAATTTGAACTGGCGGTTGGGTAAAAAGAACTTCTACTCTAAGTACTCTGTCTGTATGCGAGTTAATGGAGTTAACTGAACTCACTTTTGGGAAGTTTCCTTTCCCCTTACAAGTTCAAAACAATGGATAAACAGAAAAAAAATTGAATAGCAGCTTGTACGTTAAGGCATAACTTGTCATCCAGAAAGGTTTTTCGTAATTCTGAACTTTTTTTTAGTTTTTTTTGCATTTCTGTCCGATTGTGAGATCAAAAACAACCTTATGTTCTCTTACTCCAACGTTTCGATCCGTATCGGATCTTTCTCAAGCGTCGGAGTATGAGAACATAAGGTTGTTTTTGATCTCACAATCGGACTGAAAAGCTAAAAAATCCTAAAAATACACCATGAACAGCCTTTCCTCCATCAATTTTCCTCAAAAAAGCGGAAGGTCACAAATGTGTATATGTTATAGTTTCAAAGCTATAAATTAAGAAAAGGAAGGGAAAACTTGGATTTTTCTTGTATTGGCAAAGACGAGGGGCACTGCCACGGGCCGAGGGGTGATCCGATCGGCACCAAAATTTGGATTTTTTCTTCCTCCATTTAAACAAACATTCCAACAAAATTTGGTCAAAATCCGTGATGGTCGATAACACTTTTCCACTTTTTCTCGATCACTTCATATGGAATGACCCTTAGTTTGAAGTTATTGGTAAATATTGGAAAAATGCTGACGTATGCTAGCTAAATTTAAACATTTAAATATACCTAACGATTAGCAAACTTGGGGATTACCGATATGTCGTTGAAAATAACTTAACGGGGTTCTTGATGATATCTGGCTTTGCAACAAAAAAACAAATAGATGACAGTTTTTCATTGACAATCCTAAATTGGAGTGTATTTTAAATCCCTTTTTACTTTTTTATCTTTCTCGGGTGAGAATGTCCCTGAAACCGATTTCCGCAACGCTTCGTAGTTTTGAGCCTAGCCAGCCGGATTGGAATTGTAATCGTCCACAAGAGCCCCCGGAAGAAGTGTCAATGAATTTCATGACTAATTCACCTACTACTAGTTACTAATACTACTGGTAGGGCCAGCCAATTCCGAAAGTTCGAGCCACGGCGAACGATTTTATGAGTTTGCATAAGAGGGCGTGAGATGCTGGTGGTGGGGAGGGGAAACAGGCTAATGGATTAGCTGGACATCATTCTCTTAGCGCACAGGAGGCAGTGGAGAGACACTGACTGGAATTAAGGGAGCCAATTTGGGCATTTATGGGGATATTTGACAAATCGATTCCTGCCTTTGTGTCGCCATCGATCGACATCGGGATGCTGGTGCTGGTGTTATTCGGCCCAACCAACCGTGGGTCATCTGGTTGCTATGGCGGGCGTGAGATAGATGTGAGTACCTATCTACAGAAGCTGTTGCCCAAATGCTAAGGATTTCGTTGGCGCTCTTTAGTGATTATAATTCTTGGTGGCTGTCGTTGCCGCGCGCATTCGATGTTGAGTTGTGGGCCACTGTTTGTCGTTCTTCGAGCAACTGGCGGACGAAAGCAATTAATGTTACTGCTGATAGGGACAGGGGTGAATTCAGTTCATAGGTCCATCGATTCATATATCTTGGAAATCGTATTCAGGAAAGTCTTGATATATTGTTCATCAATATCTTTAGCAATGAAATGATGATGGATAGTATGCAAAACTGCGTAAACGGATATACTGTCCCGTTCATTAGAACCGGGGACTACTGCAAGGTGACGAACTGTTGTGTCTGCTTTCAAACATCCACTGGAACGTGTAATGTGGTGATGAGTAGGTATGATAATTCGGTAATTTTCTCTGCTCGGAGGGTTTCAAATGAGCTGTACGTGTACAGTATATCCGTTCAGTCAGTTTTATATCAACTTGAATCATCAAACAAAGAAGGTCGAACTGGGTATGATTATGATATACAGGGTGTTAGGTTCATGAGTGCAAACTTTTTAAAGGGTGATAGAGGACCATAAATGGTGAAAAAAATTGTTCTACGCATATGGTCAAATCTCAACCGTTACGTAGTTATTGAACTCCCCATGTTTTTGACTCTTATTGCCTTAACAGGCTATAACTTTAAAATGGTCAAACTTATCGCAGTTTTTTTACCCTTATTCGAATGATTATTGAATTTTCTATCAAATGGCATCTTTGAACCGATTGGTTTAGTTAAATAACTATGTTTTCTAAAGCAAAACAGCTAAAAATAGCGTGTTTTAATTTGTTTTTGTCAATTATCTTTGAAACATGCGTAATAAACTAAAATTCTCTCTTTGGCAAAGTTGTGGTCCCTGTTTAACTCTACAATTCCTTCTTTGACTCCAAACTTCTAACTCTTATCGTTTTCTTGTAATTTGGATTTAAATGTGCGGCACAGTGCGCAAAAAAGTGCTTACCATGACGATTGCAAATTTATGATCTGAAATGCAACGTTTAAATCGAAATTGCAAGAAAACGGAAAGAGATAAAAGTTTGATGTTAAAGAACGAATTGTTGAGTGGAACAGGGGCCATAATTTTTCCAAAGAGAGAATTTTAATTTATTACGCATGTTTCAAAGATAATTGACAAAAACAAATTAAAACACGCTATTTTTAGCTGTTTTGCTCTAGAAAATTAGCTATTCAACTAAACCAATCGGTTCAAAGATGCCATTTGATAGAAAATTCAATAAAAAAACTGCGATAAGTTTGACCATTTTAAAGTTATAGCCTGTTAAGGCAATAAGAGTCAAAAACATAGGGAGTTCAATAACTACGTAACGGTTGAGATTTGACCATATGCGTAGAACAATTGTTTTCGCCATTTATGGTCCTCTATCACCCTTTAAAAAGTTTGCACTCAGGAACCTAACACCCTGTATACAAGGTGGTAAAGAAATTGTCCTTGCTACACAGATAAAAATAATGAGGTTTACACGTCATGTAAACTTTCATTTTAGTCATGTAAACTTTCAGTTATGATGGTTTACATGATATATCATGTAAATTTGTGTTATATGTCATGTAAAAACTCTGAGTCATGCTGAATTACATGACATATAATGGAAGTTTACATGATTTTTCATGAGATTTACATGACATGTCATGTAAACTTCTGTGAAATCCCACGCTCCAATCATGTGCATTAAATGTCACAGAAATTTACACTATCTTTTCGATCTGTGTAGTCATCTTAAAATCTCTCAGTGTTATCTTTGTGAGATGTTACCCCAAATAAGTAGGAAGTTAAAACCTCACGGGTACAACCCAGCCCATCACAAAAAAAAAGTCCAATCGTGTCCCTTACGACCGACCATTTCCGAACAGTGTCCTTTTTGTCGAACACAAACGAACAGAACACGCGCACTCAGCGAAGAAATTAATTAAATATTGATTTTTGCTTCTTTTCCCTGTGTTAGAATCAATCAGTCCCTCTCCCACACCACCGCCCCATCACCCTCTCGGACTTCTGTCAGAATTGGACATCCATTGTTCCGCTAGCAAGCATCACTTCCCTTGTTATGGTGGTGGTCATCGCCGCGCACGCCGTCCCGAGTGAATTGATGGTGTAAATTAAGGGCTGACAGCATTTTTTGGTCTCATTTGGTGGCATTCCATTCATTCATCCAAAGTTCCTGCTCGGATTCGGAATAAAAATTACTGTGCTGATGTTGCCACCACGTTCCATCATCTATACCGCCGACAACGATGTGACTAATTCGTTTTCTTCCTGCTTCCGGGTCCGGTACGGGAAACATTCCTAACACCCCCTTTCTGAAAATCCTAAACCGGTGGAGTAACAATGAGTGGAGAGGCAAGAAAAGCCACGAAGATGAGTTATTTTATTAAGCCCGTAATTGGATTTCCCTTTCACTCCCGCATCCGGTCTTCAGTCAGTCGTTGGTGTTGAAATTAGCACACGTTCGGGCCGGTTTCCTGACTTATCAAGCTATCGGCCATAGTGATTCTTAATATAAGTAAAATATGACAGGCTGCTCACAGCTCACCATACAAAAATTCAGCTCATTGCTACAAATCTAGTACTTCGCCGATCTGTCCTATTAACCTATTGGTTAAGGCTATAGATCGCCAATCCGGAGACGGCGGGTTCGATTCCCGTCCCGGTCGAGAAAATTTTCTCGACTCCCTGGGCATAGTGTATCATTGTAGTTGCCTCACAATTTACTAATTCATGCAATAAAGCAAATAAAGCCCTCCAATCAATAACTGTGGAAGTGATAAATGAATACTAAGTTGAAGCGAAGCAGGCCAAGTCCCAGTGGGGACGTAGAGCCATACAGAAGATGAAGAGTGACAGGTTGAATAACGGTTTTTGTAAGTATGTGTTGGAAGCATATTTGGCGGTATTATAAATTGTCGCTGGATGAAAACAGTTTATGCTTTCCATTAATCGAGCTGCAAAACTGTCAGTTGAACAGGAGAGCGTCCAACATAGCTCTGGCCCTCACAAGTTCCTACCTCTTGCTTCCACGGGTCAAGCGATAACAAAGACCGCCAGCTAAGAGTTGTGTGCTTAGCTGGTAGTGCAGCCTGGGCAATGTTGTCCTTCTGACTTCAGCTAGATTGAGGAGGTACGTCTCGAGCGTCTATTCATCAAGGAGGTGCGGCTCAAATCAAGGCTCAAACAGCGACTGTTCTGGCATCCAGCGGCTGAGTAAGAAATGCTCATCCACCGGAAGCCTATACCTATGGTGGCAGCCCCACCATGGTGGATAGGGAACCTTAGACCAACAATCTACTGTTTCCGAAACCCAAAAACCGTTACAGAAACCGACAATGAAAGAATACGAACTGATTCAACGGCAACGACTTTCAGCGCAAAACAAAGGACAAGAATTGGAACTTGGAATGCCCTAGCCCAGCAGGGTAAACTGGCACAACTAGCCAATGAGGCATGCCGTATGAAGCTTGAGCGAAGTCCGTTGGCCGAATTTTGGAGAACACAGATTGGAGTCGGGTCAAATTCTGCTATACTCTGGCCTGCGAGGTGAACACGCTTCTCACCATCGTGGAGATGGTTTCCTGCTCAGCGCTGACGCCCACGCTGCGCTCATGAAGTATAGGATATATGTAGCCAGATTCGGAACACGGGTTCGAAACCTTACCATGATCCAAGGTTACGCGCCAGCCGATGCTGCCAAACTGCAAGACAAAGTGAACTTTTACAGTCAATTCAATGCTGTCGTGGACAAGACTCCGAAAGGTGATATCAAGATCCTCATGGGCAACTTCAACGCGGTTGATAACTCGGACTATGAGCACGTCATGGGACGTCATGGTCTCGGAGAAATGAGCGAAAACGGAGAGCTGTTTGCAGAGTTTTGTGGCAATAATGACATGGTCGTTGGGGGATCGCTCTTTCCTCATCAACCAGTGCAGTGACATGGGCATCCCGTGATGGCGTCACAGAAAATCAAATCAACCACATCTGCATCAGCCGAAAATTGAGACGGAGCCTTCTTGATGTGCGGAACAAACGTAGCGCCGACATTGCGTCCGAACATCGTCTCCTAATCGAGAAGATCCGACTGCGCAGGAGGACAGGAGGAGAAAATCGGGCGCTGGTTCAACACACGCCGACTGGAAGACGCTGCGGTGAAAAGGTCCTCCTTCGTCGGGGAGCTAGAGAACCGTACTGCGGATATTCCAGCAGGTGGAAGCGTAGAAGATCAATGGAGCGCCATCAACAACACCTTCATCGCCACCGGCGAGAATAATTTGGGTGAGCTACGTACCCGGAGAAAGCAGTGGATCACAGATGATTACTGGAGGAAGATAGAGGAGCGAAGGAACGCCAAAGCCGCCATAGAGCGAGCGAAAACATGAGGAGCCAAAGCTGTAGCCCGTCAGCGCTATTCGGCTCTCGAGGAAGAAGTGAAACGCTCATGTAGACGGGACAAAAGAGTTTGCCACGTCGCCATAGTGGGACCAAGATGAATGCTACGATGCCCAGACAGTTACTGATGGACCCGGCTGACTAGTTGAAACGCTGGTTCGAGCACTTTGGAAACCATTTTCAAGTGTCAGCCACGCCATCATCACCCTCGCATGATCCGCCAAGGGTTCGACGCATTATCCGTGTCAACACCGAAGCTCCATCAGTGCAGGAAATAGAAACAGCCATCCGAGGCATGAAATCGAACAGGGCCCCAGGGGTCGATCGCATATCAGCTGAGATGCTCAAAGCAGACCCCGTAGTATCCGCACAACTACTGCAACAATTATTTTGCAACATATGGGAAACCGAGACATTTCAGGCCGACAGGATGCAAGGTGTCTAAGTAAAGGTACTCAATAAGGGTGACCTGACTGTGTGCGATAATTGGCAGGGCATCAGGTTAATGTGCATCATTCTCAAAGTCCTCTGCAAAGTTATCCTTTGCCGGATACAGGAGAACCAAGAGAACTCTCCGAAGGCAGCAAGCAGAAATCCGTGCCGGACGATCCTGTGTGGACCATATTGTTACGCTGCGTATCATCTGGAGCAAATTAGTGAATTCCCAGAGTCACTCTACCTGGTGTTCATTGACTACGAAAAAGCTTTCGACCGTCTTAATCACAAAAACATGTGGGAAGCCCTTAGGCGCAAGGAGGTCCCTGAGAAAATCGTCGGCCTCATTGAAGCACAGTACAGGGCATTTTCGTGCAGAGTACTGCACAACGGTGTTTTGTCCGATCCCATCCGGGTCGGTACTGGAGTGAGGCAAGGATGTATACTATCACCGCTACTGTTCCTCATCGTAATCGACGAGATCCTGGTAGGTGCGATTGAGCGTGAACCAAATCGTGGATTGCTGTAGCAGCGCATTACCATGGAGCACCTAAATGACTTCGAATTGGCTGATGACGTTGCTCTCCTAGCTTCATGGAGCTCTGATAGGCAGAGCAAGCTCGATGATCTTCCTCAACGGCAGGTCTTACCATCACCGTCAACAAGACCAAATCGTTGGATGTAAACACGGACAACCCTTCCAGCTTTACGATAGCTGGGCAAGCAGTGGAGAATGTTGAAAGCTTCCAATATCTTGATAGCCAAATGGCGGCACCAAGATCGACATAGGTGCATGGGTTAAGAAGGCGAGAGCAGCTATTTCGAGTTTCAGAAATGTATGGAAGTACAACCAGATTAGTCGACGTATCAAAATACGAATTTTCAACTCAAACATGAAATCGGTGCTGCTGTACGCCATTGAAACTTAGTGTGTATCAGTGGAGAACACTCAACGGCTACAGGTCTTCATCAATAGATGCCAGCGGAATATAATTCGTGCATGGTGGCCTCACAATAGGATCTCCAACGTGGAGCTCCATCGTCGATGTCATCAAAAGTCGATAGCGGCAGAAATTCGGGAGCGAAAGTGGAGGTGGGTCAGCCACACTCTACGCAGGGGCCTAAACGAAATTTGCAAGCAAGCGATAGATTGGAACCCAGCAGGACATCGCAGCAGAGGCTGACCCTGAGAAATTCAGTGTTGTGGATGGCCCCAAGGGGGAGCCTTACCGTCACTCTTGTGGAATCTCGAAGCAGATACACTACCTAACGACTACCTAACATTGTTAGTCGGCATGTGGATCAGCACTGATGCAAAGCGCCCTTCAGGTAGTTGAAGGGTGGAGAATCTGGAAAGATAGCCTCATACTGAATAAGAGGGAGCTCTGCTATTGGCTTGGTGATGGTGTAAAGCTTTGTAGCCATCAAGGTAAGATAGGTTGGTAGGAGTTAATAAAAAGCTTCACATACTTTTGTAGACCAATATTGTTTTCTGACAAACTGGTTTGCAAATATTACTACCGCTGTTATTGAAAAAAAAAATACAAAAATTACTAGTATATTCATATATAAATTGTATCCTTTATTACCGCCTACATTTCTAAAACACCTCACATTATTTCCAAAAATAAATATGGTATATAAATTGTGTTTGCTCTCAAATTAAACCTATCTTATCAAACCCATAATCATTTTCCTCATCAATCACCGAAGTGCATCACCGTCACTGGCGCTGTCCTCACACGGAAAAACAAATAAGAACTCTCCCTAAGCTTTGAATCTGTCGTCCTCGGGAAAGTGTACGCCAATCTGCTTTCTTATCTCGTCTTGGATGTGCGCTATCAGTAGACTCTCGCTATGTGGCACCGATTCCGATTGCAACCGGCCGGCGCCGATGCAGCGGCGTACTTCCTCCACTTCGTAGCGCAGTCCACAACTGTTCTGGAAGATGAAGGTGCGTGGCGCTTTCGGGAGTGGATACTGCTTGACCGAACCGTCGATGTCCGTCAGGGAAACCGGACACCAGAAGTCGTGCAACTGTATTGAGAAAAGAGAAGATTTATGAACATGAAGTTAATTATGGTCTTCTCCTTTTACTTCTATGTGGTTGTTCGTTTCCACGGGAACTTGGCCTGCCTCTGTTCACCTTAGTGTTCTTTGAGCACTTCCACAGTTATTAATTGAAGGGCTTAATTTACCTGCCATTGCATGAATTTGTATATTGTCAGGTAAGTACAATGTGTATCATTGTCCCTGAAGTAGACACTAATCCCGTGTCGAAACGTTGGGCAGTTAATAAACATCGTTTCACTGTTAAAAGACTGCGTGATCGTTTCTAAGAGAAAGTTGAAACCATACAGTCGAGCCCCCAATAGCACTGTCCAGGTAGTTGAGGAAATTTTGCCTACCTCTACGAGAGTCAAACCTGCAGACTCCGAATTGGCGATCCATAGTCTGAACCTAGTCTATCTGGAGACCCATGCTAAACGCTTCCTGACTTAATTTGTTATCGAATTACTTATGCATAAATTACCTTTCAAATCAGGTAATTATTTGTTGTAAAACCACAATATTTTCCTTGAAATAAAAAATAATAATCTTTTGATTTCTATTTCCGTCTATTCAATGTCTATTTCGGTCACAATATCAATTCAATTTCCGTCATGCGTTCTAAGTGAATGCGTGAGACTTCGGTACATGAGGCAACGATCTTCTTTCCTAACGTCCTCTGATCATAGGAATCAACTTAGGGGTGGGGGGTATGCATGCCATACAATACATACACCAATTCGACCCCAAATATTAAGCAGTCATAATAAGATAAAGTATGAAGTGGTGTATGTATAGTCTTAAATGTATGTATTATGTTAATTTATTTGTCACTTTGTGAGTTCGCTCGCACGCTTATGCGAATAAGTTCTGTTCGTCACATTTAAACATTAGTTTATCGTTTATTTTGGACTGCAAACAATTTACAAATATATAGATAACTTGGCAGAGCGTATGAAGAGTTTTCTGTAGGAAGAAGTGTTTATTATTCCAGAGATATTTGTGTAGAGCAACCTAGAAATTTATTGGTAAAAAGATTCCTTTGGGGATTCTTTCAAGAGTTTGCTCTGAGGATTCCTTCAAGAGTTTGATCTGAGAATTTCTCCCGTAGTTTTTTTTAAGGGTTTTGTTCAGGAGCTCCCTCACGGGTTTTCTCCAGGATTTTTTTATGAGATTACTCCAAATGCTCCCTCTAGGGTTTCCTCCAGGAGTTCCATCTATCAGGAATTTTCATTTCTTCAAGTGTTCCTTGTAAGGATTCCTTCAGGAGCTCCCTCTGTGGATTTCCCGAAGACTTCTTTCAGGGGATTGCTCCTGAAGTTCCCTCTGGGGATTTCTCCAAGAATTCCCTCTGTAGATTTCTCCATGAGTTCTCTAGGGGGATTACTCCAGGAGTCCCTCTGGTGATTCCTTCAGGCGTTTGATCTGGAGAATGCTTCAGAAATTCCCTCTAGAGAATCATCCAGGAATTCCTTTTGGAGATTTATCCAGGAATTCCCTCTAGGAGTTCCTCCAAGGTTTTTCCTTAGCATTCCTTTAGCAGATTTGTCTAGGGATTGCTTCAGGAGTTCCCTCTGGAGATTTCTCCAGAAGTTCCCTGTGTGAATTCCACCAGGAGTTCTATCTAGGGATTACCACAGGTATTCCCTTTGGGCAATCCATTCAGTTCAACAGAGGGATTCCTCCATGTGGTTGCTTCTGGGAATACCTCAGAGTTCCCTCCGGGGCTTCCTCCACAAGTTTCCTCAAGAGATTTCTTCAAGAGTTCGCTCTGGGGATTCCTCCAGGAGTTTGTTCTGGGGATTCCTCCAGGAGTTCAATCGTGGGATTCCTCCAGGAGTGTCCTCTGGGGATTCCTTCAAAAGCTCCCTCTGGGATTCTTTCAGGAGTTCTCCCTGGAGATTTTTCCAGGAATTTCCTCGGAGAATTCCTGCCGGAGTACCTTTGGGAGATTCCTTCAGGAGTTCCCTCGGAGGATTACTCCAGAAGTTTCCTCTGGAGATTTCTCCTGCAGCTGTCTCTGGAAATTCTTCCAAGAATTCACTCTAGGGATTTCTACAGGAATTTTCTTACAGGATTACTTCGGAAGTTTCTTTCGGGGGATTCCTCTGGAGCTCGCTCTCGGGATTCCTCCAGAAATTCCTCTTGGGGATTGCGCTAGGAGTTTTTTTTTTCTGGGGATTACGCTATTAGTTCCATCTGGGAATTTCTCTGTGGATTTCCAAGAAGTTTGTTCAGACGGTTTCTCCAAGAGTTTTATCTAATTCATCTTCCAGAAGATATCTATTATAGTTCCAGATTTTTTTTTCAGAAATTTCTTATGACATTTCAATAGGATGGTCGCTTTTGAATTCTATCTGGTGTTTCTTCTGGAGATATTTTCAGGAGTATCATTTGAGAAATTCTCCAGGTGTTTTTTTTCTTGAGATTTCTTCAACAGTTCTCTGTAAGGACAGTTCCCTTCAGGAGTTCTCTCTGGGGATTCTTCCAGGAGTTCTCTCGTGAGATTCATATAGCGGTCCCCTCAGGAGCTTCCTTTAAAGGTTTGCTCTGGAGTTTTTAACAAGAGTTAGATATGGAAATTCTCCAGAAGTTCCCTTTGCCGATTTCTCCCACAGTTCCCTCTTAGGATTTCTCCAAGAATTCCGTCTAGGAATTCTCTCAACGTTCCTTCTAAGGATTCCTCCGGGAGGTCCCTTCGATGATTCTCCCAGATGTTCCCTCTGGAGATTCTTTCAAGAGTTCACTCTGGGGATTCCTCCTGGAGATTCATCTGGGGATTCCCCCCGGAATTCACTCTTGAGATTTCTCCAAGAGTTTTCTCGTGGAATTCCAACAGGTATTTCTTCTGGAAATTTCTCCAAGAATTCCGTCTTGGGTTTTCTCCTAGAGTTCCTTCGAGGGATTCTCCCTCGTTTGATTTCTCCAGGAGTTCCCACTGGGGCTTTCTCTAGGATTTTCTCTGGGAATCCCTTTGAGGAAGAACCGATTCTGGGGGTTTCTTGGGTTTTCTACTAGAGTTCCTTCGAGGGATTTTTCCTCGTTTGATTTCTCCAGGGGTTCCCACTGGGGATTCCTCTAGGAGTTTTTCTCTGGGAATCCCTATGAGGAAGAACCGATTCTGCCAGCATTTATTTTTGTGAAATCCTCTGGGAAATCCCCAACGGAGATTTCACAGAAGTTTGTTCAGAGGGTTTCTCCAGTTGTTCTATCTAATGAATTTCTTCAGAATTATCTGTTAAGGATTTCCCACAATGGTCACCTGCGGATTCCTTCTGAAGTTTCTTTTAGAGTTTTTTTTTTTTCAGGAGCGCCACTTGGAGATTCCTACAGATGCTTTTTTGAGATTTGTATAACAGGTCTCGATCCTCCCCTCGGTGGATTCTTTCAGGAGTTCTCTCGTGGAATTTTTTCAGAAGTTCTCTCTGGGCATTCCCCTAGAAGTTTTTCACTGGGAATTCGATCAGCAGTTCTATCTGAGAATTTCTCCAGAAATTCCCGAAGGAATCCTCCGCGAGAACTCCTGGAAAAATTGCACTGAGAACTCCTGTAGAAATCCCCAGAGGGTACTCCTGGATGAATCTCCAGAGCTAACACTTGAAGATATCTTCTGAGAGAACTTCTGGAAGAATCCCTGGATGGAACTTCCAGATGAATACCCAGAGGCAACTCCCGGTTGAATCCCCAGAAGGAACCATTGAGCAATTCCTAGATGAAACTCCAGGAGGAATCTCTAGAGGGAACTCCTGAAGGAACGCCCAAAGGGAACATCTGGGGTAATCCCCAAAGGGAACTCCTGCAGGAATCCCTAGAGGGAATACCTGGAAGAATCCCCAGAGGAAATTTCGAGAGAAATCCCAGAGTGATCACCTTGAGGAATCTCCAGAGGTAACTGCTGGAGGAATCCCCAGAATGAACTCCTGGAGGAATCCCCATGGCGAACTCTTGAAGAAATCTCTTGAGGAAACTTGTGGAGGAAGCCCCGGAGGGAACTCCTGTAGAAATCCTCAGAAAGAATTCTTCGAGGAATTTACAAGAAGGAACTTCTGAAGAAATTCCCAGAGGGAACTTTTGGAGCAATCCCAAGAAGGGACTCCTGGAGGAAATCCCTGAGTGAACTCTTGAAGGAATCCTCCGAGGGAACTGTTGGTGAGATTGCAAGAGAAAGTTGCTGGACAAATTCTCATACCAACTTTTGGAGTATTCTCAAGAAGGAAGTCCTTTTTTGGTTTTGGAACTTCGCTAATCGGATGAAGAAATGCCAAACTGTTGAAATGACCATTCCCACAGTTTGGGAGGCGTGACAGTGGGAGTGCGTAATGAGGCGTATTGAGCGATAAAGCTTGCTGTAACCAAAGCTTTTTTAAAAATTGGTTAAATGAACTGCAAATTGAGCCTAACCTTCCAGCTAGGCTAAGCTGTGCATTAACCAGCTCAGAAATTTGGGCCCAGTACCCAACACATGGCGAAAATTAATAAACGGCATTCGGAGGAATAGCAAATCAAGCTCTTGCCGTGGTGCTCAACTCTTTTCAGTTATCAGTTTAAGCCAGTGGTGCTCATCCTGCGGCCCGCGGGCCACATGCGGCCCTCGAAGCCTTGAGATGCGGCCCGCGGAGTACTTTACGACGTACAGAAATTTTTGAACGATTTTTTTGAAATAACTTGTTCAGTTTCTTAAGAAATCGAACAAAAAAGTATAGCTGATCAATTTTTACAGTGTTGAACACAAATAAAATGTTAAAAATACAAAAAGAACAATCCGTTCCGGTAAGATTCGAACTCACGACTCCGAAATATACTGGCGTCATATAGCTAAGCCACAAAACCAGTCACGAAAAAAATAGTTCTGGTGCCACGGTGCCACTGTAGCTGAAATATCTCAAACAACTTTAGAAGAAATTCCTGGAGCAACAAAATATATTCTGAAAACTACAAACAAGATTTCAGGTTCAATTGCAGCAACGCCTAAGGAAAATCTGAAAATTAATCTTGAAGCAACTTCAAAAGATATTTTTTAAGAAACTGTCAGAAATAATTGTAAAGAATCTCAAGCAGAAAAAATCCGGAGCATCTTTAGGATAAATATCGATAGCAGCATAGGAGCAATCCTGGAGGCACTTTAAGAAATATTTATGAAACATTCTGGTTTATGTTGAAGTTCATAGAAAACTTCAAGATATTTTTAAAAGATGTTAATAAAAATCTTTAGCAGCAACTCTAGAAGAGAATTATGGAAGTACTTCACTAAAATCTTCGTGAAACTCCAGGAAAATGTCTAGAGAAGCTTCAGGAAAAATCCGGAAGCTATTCTAGAACAAATAGTTGGAAAATATTTATGAAAAATTCGTGAAGTAACTTCAGAGCAATTCCAAAAGTAAATCCAAAAAAAGGTCTTGGAGGCGTTCCAAGGGAATTCTAGAAAAACTAAAAAAAAAACTCCAGAAAATTTTCTGAATATGCAATTCCAAGATAAGCTGTCAAAGAAATTGCTTGAAAATCTTCTGGACCAACTCCAGAATAAAGTTCAAAGGAAGATCCAGCTTTTTTGGAGCGATTCAGAAGAAATTCATATAAAGGTTGCATGAGAAATTTCTGAAGTGGCTTCAAGGCAATCTAGGGGCGACTCCTAAATTGTTTGTTTAAATTTCAATTTAAAACTCAAACATTTTTCTAAAGCAAATCTATGAATCTAAATTGTGTTTTGTTTTCCTTAAAATACAAAAACAAACTTAAAGTTTTGCTAAATGTATTGTAGAACCACAGTTAAGTTCTGAACGGTTTAGATTTTCAATAAATGTGTTGTAAAATGGTTCTTTTTATTGTTTTTGTTCATCGATATTCTATGCGGCCCGCCGGTCGATCCCGAATTGTAAATTTGGCCCGCGGTATCCTTCAGCCTGAGCACCATTGGTTTTAGCTGTTAACACTAGTTGACAGCATTTTTGAACTCGGTAAGCTGATGATCATTTTTGGTGTAGAATCATGACCTGAGTTCGAAAACGCGAAGGAAAAAAATTACAGTAGAGCGTAAGTTTTTTCGACTTTCCATACAAGGTTGACGATAAGAAATCGATTTTTGTTCTATTTTTAAGCAAAGTCGCTCTCTTCACACATCTCATTCTTCGTAATCAACGCTTCGATTGAGCTGATTTTTTTTGCTGTAACTCGTCTACGTATGACATGTCAAATAAATGTTGAGGAAGATTTTTTTAATTGAGTTATTCTTATTTAAAAAAATACATTTCTTTCTATATTTTTGGAAATTTTGCTAAATTTTAAGGAGATCGTCCCCAAAATTCGCCAATATCTTGAATTTCATCAATCTGACGCAAAACCTGCATTCAGATGGTCGAATGGTATTGTATTCAGCTTTTTATTTATGGAAAAAGATTTAAAATTGGTTGAACAAAACGCAAGATATTTGAATTTAAGTAAATTCCATATTTTAAAAAGATTGTTGAGCTAAAATTCAAAAACTGTTCTACTTAAAAAATTTTGAAACACGGTTCCGAAATCAGCGCTAAATTATGCTTCAAAAATGTTGGTCGTTGACAGAAGTTCACGACTGTCGTTTTATTTTGTAAACTAGTGTTTCTTGAACGCCAAAACGTAAAATAGGTAATGAAGTTTTAAGTTTTGTTAAAATGCGCCAATAATAAGTATCGAAATTATCTTGTGAAGTTTTCAGTTTTAGCTGACTGCCAAGGAAAAAATCTAAGAGGTTCCAAATTTACTCTAGGGTGTGCCAGACACCCTTGGAACCCCCCTAGCTCTACGCCAAGGCCAATCGATTTGTGGTGTTCGAGGGAAAGATTCATGAATGAATATTCCACAAGGAGCGTTAATCGATTTGAATTAAGGGGGGAAGATGGGCGACCTTTGTGATTTTTTTCTGTAACTGTACATTTCCCATAATAAATCATACGCAAACTTTGATTCGCTTGCGCTGAAATTTTGAACAGTTCATATGGGACCTAAATGAAACCCAAAAAGTCGACTGAAGCAAGGATTTTTTTCTTCATTCAAGCGTGTCCCATGCTAGTGTACAACGAGCGAGCTTTTTGCAACGTTTTGTACAAAATACAACAGCGCGACTACTAGAGGGTTAATTGATTACTTACTTATTCAATACTTACCGTAATGCTTCCCTTCGTTCCCTTTATAACCGCATCATTGTCCAACTTCCGCAAGGCACTAGTTTTTATCTTCCCAATTCCACCGTTCGGAAAGTGCAACTCTGCCTCAACCTCCATATCGACGCCTTCCTCGTTCAGTTGACCTTTGGCGACGATCTTGTTCGGAGCATCGCGGAAGGCCCACAAGCACACCTGAATAGTATAAACTCCCAAATCGAGCACCGTTCCACCACCAAGCTGTTTCATTCGCAGCCGGTCCACATCGGAAAGGTAGAACCCGAACGACACGTTGACCTCTTTGATCTCTCCCAGCTCGCCACCGTCAACCTGTTTTCTCAGATGAACGTACGAAGGGAAGAACCTCGACCAAATTGCTTCCATTAGAAACCGTTTCTTCTTTTCGGCGTGGGCCAGCAGTTGCTTCGATTGGCCTTCATTAATGCATAGGGGCTTCTCGCATAGAACGTGTTTTCCGTGGTTCAGCATCATCATTCCGATGTCGTAATGCGTCGTATTCACGGCACCGATGTAGATCACATCTTCAATCAAATCAAACGCAATATCAGTCTCTAAATTTATTCACCCTACCGTTACGAGTTATACAACGATCGTACTCACCGATTTCCGGATCTTTCGCCATCTCCATGTAGCCCTCGTAGAACTTGGGAATGTCGTGCACTTTGGCAAACTTTTTCGCATCCTGCAGGTTCCTCGCGCCAACGGCCACCACCTTGTGGTCTTCCTTGGGCCAAGTGGACACCGCAGTGGTGAAATCGTGCGAAATTTTACCGGCACTTACAATTCCCCATCGGAGCGGTGCCATCTCTCTCAAGTGCAACGACTGACTAAGCTAATCTAAACAAACAAACGATGCACTGCGTCGCGTCCGGGTTTGGCCGTGAAATGCTAGTGCTTAGATGATGATGATGATGATGGCGATCGCGCTTTGGGATGCGAGAGAGAGAAATTTCGTTTAAGGTTTACTGCGCTTGCGCGGAGTTGTTAAAAAACCGGTTGTCGTTGTAAACGCTAAACGGTTACTGAGAAAGCGATGTGGGTTGCAGCACGAATGAATATTAGAGCACTTGCCGGTTGTTGATGCACCTCAGAGATCTAGACCGGCGAGTATTTATTGGTTTAGAAGTTTTTGATAAGGAAGCTTGATTAGTCAATATGGTGATGATAACTGGGCCACTAACCGGAATATACAGGAGTTTAAACAAATTGTCATTGTATGATGTAGGTTCATACTTGAGTATGGCGTGTCGTCGAACAGATAAGGAACACGCGACTTGAACGCAAGTTGTATGCAACGATGTGCTTATAATAGCAGTTGTAAGACGACTTGGAAACTGAAGGCGTTTACAGCTCCATTTTGTAAAACGACATGCTTTGCATGAATCGTTTAAGATTTATTTAGATTTTAATTTACCAATTTACCCTTTGATTGCTTAAAAATGTCTATGCTTAATGGTTTGCCATCAAAAAAGCCCAAAATCGCCCGGATTCGGATTCTGCGGCCCAAAAACTGTCAGAGACACAAAGGTTGGTTCTTAAGACAGACCAATATTATCTTGTACCGACTTTTCGAACCCTCTAAGCAGAATACCCTCTTCATATGAGTGTGATTAGTTTTGTACAGGCGTACCTCGATAGTATGTACCGTGATTTCGGGTGAAATTGATCACTTTTCACAGTTTTTGGCTTCTAATTTTTAAATAGTTATCGATATGGTCAAACTTAATGCTTTAAAACAAGTACGGCCACGGATTTCATCAGTCAACGAGGTTGAAATTTTTACTGCAAATCATTTTATTGCAATAAATATCATTTAAAATAAAAAATCAGAAATTTTAGCTTCGGGGTGAAATTGATCAGTCAGTGAAATATCTTTGTAAGTGCTGAAAATAAATTTTCCAGCTGAATTACCTACCCCAGAATGCGAAATGCTCTTTAAAACTTGTACAAGTTTAGTAAATTCTTAATTATTTAAGTTTAAAGTTTAATAAATCTAAAGAAAACGCCTAAAAGTATGCAATTTTCATACTAAACAAGTTTTACTTTAGCAAAAGTATAATTTTATGTATAAATATCAATATTTATAGAACTTTTGATGACGAAATAGGGTTTTGCGAACACGTGGCAGCTATAAACATTCATTCGAATATTTATTCCATGTACGATACAGCTACGGTAACAAAAGTTTGAAAGGGTCTTTAAAATTTGCCGAACACGCAATTTCGGAAAATATTAAATTTAATACAGAAATATGTGACTAATTAGCTGTAAAACATGTAAGCTCATCATTCAATAACCCATGAGCTAGGTGATGGTCATTTTCTACTAAGTGTTTTAAGTTTAAAGCTTTATTTTTGACAAATAAAAATTGCCCTCACGTCGATCAATTTCACCCCACTGATCAATTTCACCCGAAATCACGGTACCCTCGTTAGTGCGTACCCTCGATAGTACGTACATTTTGCCTCGATAGTACGTACATACACCAAAATTTTGTTAATTTTTAATCTACAAAAATGAGCTCGAATTATTAGTAGACGTATAGCAGAGACTCCGGTACTATGAATTTGTATTATGCAGACTCCTATAAGGTACACCGGCGCAAGTTGAAACGGGTGGGGCAAGATGAAACAGCGGGTTAACATGATGTTTTCTAATGATGATAAACAGTTAGATCGCCATAACACATAGTTTTTGATTCAAACAATCTTTTAGAGAAGGAAAAAATTCCAAATTGTATTAAAATCTATTTCAAAACTTCGTGTTTCATCTTGCCCCACCCGTTTCAACTTGCCCCGGTGTACCTTAACACGGATTTTCAGTCATGGTTTCCCAAATTGTGGGTCACGAGCACGACCCCCCAGGGGGTCGCCGGCCTTCATCCAGGGGGTCGCGAGGGTCATTTGAATAATTTACTGTAACAAACAACAAATGAGGGAATTTCTATGGTGGGTCGCCGAAAGCACGTCATCTGGCAAAAGGGGGTCACGCATCTAAAAAGTTTGGGAACCTATAAGCAGTTTTTAAATGTAGCGAAATGAAAGACATGAACGAATATATTTGATGTAATGATTGCAGTATTCTTCGCTTTACAGAGATATTTTCTGTCAGTCATAATATCTGGCATCATCATTCTGGAGTTACATCCCAACTGGGGAGGACTGCTTCTCAGCTTAGTGGTCTATAAGCACTTGCACAGTTATTAACTAAACGCTTTCTTTACCAATAGAACGTTGTAATAAAATAAAAAGGCGCATGATGATTCTATTTCTAAATTTCTCGGTGAAGATTGCTCTCCAATACATGAATCAAACCCATCAAGTTACTTATCCAAACCATTGATTTCAGTTCACTCACTTGTTTTTTTTTTGTTTTCCAACAATTAACGTTTTTATTTGCGATACATATAAAATATTTGACAGTTTTCCATGAGTTCGGAAATTTAAAAAAACTTTGAGTGCCATAGGGCACTGCAAGCCGCGGTTGCTAAGGAAAATGTTCTTAGTTTTTGACGTTTCGTGGCTTTGTTGTTTACGATTCGAACCTAAAAAAATCGTCAGCTCTCACATTAAAAAAAAAACAATGCCAGCTTATCATGAGTGGTTGGATTTAATTCAAAATGGGGGTATGCGTGCGTGTGCTGTTTTATAACTTGATGGTGGCTTGGTGGCTCACCTCATGGAGTTCCTTCTGGGATTCCACAAGAATTCCATCCGGGACTCCCCTCGTGGTTTGTCCACAAATTTGTTCCAGAGCGTTCTTCTGGGATTCCGTAAGCTCTTGATGAAATTCTTCCGGAAGTTTATTTAGGATTCCTCCAGAGGCTCTCTCTGGGGTTTTCCCAGCAGTTTTTTTTCTGAGATTCCTTAAGTGGTTCCACCAGTGGTCAGAAGCTTCTGCCAGAATTGTTACAGGAAGTTCCCCGCGATTCTTCCAGAGATTCCTGGATTTCTGTAGGTATTCCAGGTATTCTTCTGTGGTTTCACCACAAACTTATTCTAGAATTCCTCTAGGAGGAAGCTTAAGCTAAGTTGCTTTTTACTGTGTTTATTCAAGAAAATCTTACAGAAACTACATGAGGAATTTCAAAAACAAAATACTCCAAATAATTCAAAATTAATTCCATTACAAACATCTGAAAGAATTCCAGAAGCGTTTGCAAGAATTCCTGACGGAGCTCTTGATAGAAGCTAAAAAAGAGTCCCTAGATGATTCCTAGAAAAAGTTCTCGAAGAAATTCCGGAATCAGTTTCTGAAAGAATTCTCGGAAGAAGTTCCTGAAAAGTAATTCCTGACAGTCATCCAGAAGAAATTCCCGGAAGAATCCCGAAAGGAATTTCCGAAAGAATCCTGGAAAAATCCCAGAAAGTTTACCTGGTGAAATTATTGTAGGAATCGCAGAAGGAATACTTAAATCAGAAGTAGCTCCCGAAAAAAAAAATCGGAAGAAGGAGGGTTCTCGGAGAAGCTTTTAGAGGAATACTGAATGAAGTTCTTGTCAGGGATCTTGTAGGATTTCTGGAAGAGTTTTAGAAGGAATTCCTGAAGAATTCCCAGAAGATACTCCGGGAAGAATCTCGTATGAAATTCCAGGTATAAATCCTTACGGATTGTTGCATGGAGTTTTTGAAGGAATCTCGGTAAGAGTTTCTGATACAATTTTCGAAAGAACTCCTAGAGAAATTGTGGGTGAAGTTGCTAGAATTTACAGGAATACCATCTGGAAGCCCAAAAAAATAAATTCAGAGACATCTCAAAAGAAACTATTCGGAGAATCTCGGATGAAATTCCTGGAGGATTCCGTGGACTTCTTGAGAAATTTTGAAAGAAATCTCTTGAAGTCCGAACGTAAAGAAAAAGGTCACAAAACATCAAAAACTTCTTCAAAACATCAAAAAAATTCTTTAGCAACCGCGGCTTGCATTGTCCTATAGGCTGTACCAATTCAATTATTTCTGGTTGAACCCGAATTGTGGGACTCGGGGAAAGACATTTCGCTTTCTCGCCTGTTTTAGGGATTTCTTCAAGCTTCAAGTTTCTTTCAGTACCGAAATTCCTCTAAGTATTGGTTCCGAGATTTCTCCAGAAATTCTTTCTGGGATTCTTTAGGGATTGTTTCAGGAGTTTCTTCTGCTATTCCTAATGAGATTCCAGGGTCTCTTTCAGAGATTCCTTCCGAAACTTTACCGAGAATTTCGTCTTTAATACTTTCGGACTTCCAGGATTTCTTCAGGAATTTCTTCCTGAATACCTCCAGGAATTTCGTTCCGGGATTTCTCCATGAATTCATTCCAAGATTCCTCCAGAAATTCATTCCGAGATTCCTACAGGAATTCTTTCTAAGATTTATCAAATATTTTTTCCTTGAATTCCTCCAAGAATTCTGGGATTCCTCCAAGAGCTCCGGGATACCTCTAGGAATCCCTTCTCGTGAAAAATTTAAACTCTTGGTGGTGTCCTAGAAGGAGCAATGTTCAGAAGATTTTGAAAATATGACGGAAATAAATATTGCAGGAGAAAATAATTCTTGAATGTTTCTATAACAAGATATAACTGATCTAGATCGATTTAATTATATCTAGATCAGTTTGGATGGTTCTAAAAGATAATTCAAATTAAATCAATATAAATTCCCAGAGACGAGATGCCTCTACGAAGCATTCCCAGAGCACAAGGAGATTTTTTTCAGTAGAAATAGGATCCTAAACAAGCAAAACTACGTAATTAATAAACGGACCCTTAGGCCACATGTAATTTTTTGGCAATCCTGACGTTCTAGAAATAACATTCTTTGATTTGAAAATATAATTGGGAAGAAAAAATTGTGATTCAATAGTACGTACGTTTCGATAGTACGTACACTAAACGAAGCGGGGGTGTACGTACTATCGAGGTATGCCTGTACCTTTAAATGCCGCCCTTGTTGCTTATCCTTTGACAGATACGCGTATTTCGACTTATCCACTCAGTGGATAACTGACACTGAGGAAGATTACAAGTGGTAGTCGAAATACGCGTATTTGTCAAAGGATAAGCGATTAGGGCGGAATTAAAAGGTACAAAACTGATTACACTCATTCGAACAGACCAATAGTTAATTTTTGTTTCAGGGAGTTTTAGAGAACCAAGAAATCTCAGGGGCGTTTCAAGGCCTGGATTCTCAAGAGCGATTCAAGCGATCTCAGAGGAGTTCCAGATGATCTCAAGGGTGTTTTAGAGGGTTTAATAAGGGTATCAGGAGATCTCATGATTGTTTCAGAGGGTTACATGGGGTTTCAGGAGGTTCCACGAGATCTCGGGATCATCTTAGTGAGTTTCAGGGGGTTTTCAGAGGCCTCCAAGTGGTCTGACGAGGTTTCAGGGGCGTTTTTGCAGGTCTCAACGTCCTCAGGGACACTTTAAGCGGTCTCAAGGGATTCTAGGGGGCCTCAGAAACGCTTCAAAGGATCTCAGGGATGTTTATGGGAGTCTCATGGGCGTTTATTGTGGTTTCAGAGGGGTACCAACACATCTCAGGTGCGCTACAGAGGGTCCCAGAGATTTTTAAGGTTTCAAATAAGAACTCAGGGTTGATAATTAACCTGGGCTTGTTAGGGGAATATCTGTACACTCAAACCTCCATTTAGGTAGGATCCATTTAGGTAAAATCTATTTAGGTCCCTCCATTTAGGTAACGTTACCTAAATAGAATTTGGTTGTGTTCAGAACAGTTGGAGTACTTCCCAAGCAACACACATGTTATAATGTAGTTACGACAGCGCAAGTTTTGGTTGTATAGAAGTTTATTTTACGTAATTCTAACATTGTGTTGAAATAACGTAAAATAAACTTCTATACAACCAAAACTTGCGCTGTCGTAACTTTTATATAACATGTGTGTTACTTGGGTTAAGATTGATGACGTCATACCCGACATTAACCTATCATTCACCTGTTTTTATTTTGGCCACCAAACCCAACATAGACCCAACAGTTGTTCGATGTTGGTCCAACAGTGGCCCAACATACGATAAAAATTGACCCGACTTTGACCCGACATTCAACAATTTTTCAGTCTGGCGGAATTTTGCAGGTTTTTTTGTGTTCCGTGCCCAGCTAGTCATTTGCATGACAATTTTCACCTGAGACCCTTCAAAACCCCCGAAAACGCCCCTGAAACCCCTCCCTCCGGAAACTCCCTTGAAAGTTCTCTGAAACTCCGCATGACCATCTTTAAATCTCCTGATGATGATTAACCTGGGCTTGAATTCCACTAAGAATTTGCATCCTTTGACAGATACGTATTTCGACCTCAACTGTAAGGTCGTCTTCAGTGTCTTGTACTTGACTCGACTCTCTCGACTTTTTTAAATCTCCTATTCGAGTCACTCTCCCTAGTTAAACTTCTTTGCAACCTTGTACTCCATTTAGGTAATAAACTGAATCCATTTGGGTAATGAATCCATTTAGGTAAAAATTCTATTTAGGCAGTCCCGAGTCATTACCTAAATGGAGGTTTTAGTGTAAATAAAAAGAAAATCGCGTTAAGTACTGTTCCTTTGAATTCCACTAAGAATTTGCATCCTTTGACAGATACGAATTTCGACCTCAACTGTAAGGTCGTCTTCAGTCAAGTACAAGACACTGAAGACGACCTTACAGTTGAGGTCGAAATACGTATCTATCAAAGGATGCAAATTCTTAGTGAAATTCAAAGGAACAGTACTTAACGCGATTTTCTTTTTATTTAAATCAGGGTTGTTGAAGGGAGTATCAGGTGATTTTAGGGGGTTCCTGGGAGTCTCAGAGGTGCTTCAAGGGATTCCAAGTGACCTGAGGGACGCTTCAATGGGTCTCAGGGGGTTCCTTGTAAGTTCCAGTGCATCTCAGAGGCGTTTCAGGGGATACTAGAAGATGTCAAGGATGTTTCAAGGCGCCCCAGGGGATTGGGGTACCATGTAGTCTCAGGGCCTTATGGAGATGTCTCTGGGTCGTCTCATAGAGTTTAAGAGGGTTCTAGGAAGCTCCAGGGGTTCTACTTCTTCAGGGGATCTCCTGCTTCAGGAGTTCTCAGGGAGCCTTATGGGGTCTCAGGAAGTTTCTAGATGAACTCAGGAACACTTCAAAGAGGAGGTTTATTGAAAGTTTCAGAGGTTGTTGAGGTTGCAGGGGGCCTCTCTGGCATTTCAGGAAGTTTCATGGAGCTTTGCGGGAAATATCAGGGGCGTATCAAGGAGTTCCGCAGGAGTTTCGAGAGGTTCAAGGGGTGCTTAAGGGGTTCTAAGGGGCATTTCATGAGGTCTCAGAGGGGTTCCAGGAGATCTTTCGAAGGCTTCAAAAGTTTTCAAGGAGTTTTAGGATTGCTCCAGAGTCTCAGAGCTTCATGAGGTCTTAGAGGAATTCCAGAGGCCTCAGGGACGCTTCAAAAGGCCTCAGGGAGTGTTGCATTCCTGGGAGTCTCAGAGGTGCTTCAAGGAATTCCAAGTGACCTGAGGGACGCTTCAATGGGTCTCAGGGGGTTCCTTGTAAGTTCCAGTGCATCTCAGGGGCGTTTCAGGGGATACTAGAAGATGTCAAGGATGTTTCAAGGCGCCCCAGGGGATTGCAGGGGTACCATGTAGTCTCAGGGGTTTTGCGGGTCTCAGGGGCTATCAGGTGATCTCAGGAAAGTTTCAAGGGGGTGTCAGGGGGTTTCAGAAGGTATCATAAAGTTTCAGGGGTTCTCAGGGTTGTCTAAGGAGGTTCAAGTCTCATGAAGGTTTCAGGGGGCGTTAGGGATGCTTCAAGAAATCACTGCTTCCCTGAAACCCTCTGACCCTATATATACCCCTGAAACCCCATGTTATCCTCTGGAAACGCCCCTGAATTCTAGTTTGTTTTTGTTTTTATCTGTATTAACGAGATTTTTAGTCCTAGGCTAGTTCATCTCGGGACCCACGCTTTACTTCCCTTCCGAAGGAAGAACTTACATTTTTCGAGTTTGTCGGGAGTGGGATCTACAGGTATCTATTGAAACTCCCTGAAATGTCCCTGAAATCCCATCAGACTCCATTGAAGGTCTCTGAAAACCCTTCGAAATGCCCCTGTGACCAACAGGTACACCTCTAAAACCCGCTTGGACCGCCTGAAACGCCTCGGAGATCTCCTGCGATTTCCTAGAAACGCTCGGTAGCTTTCGCAACGCCCTGAGACTTTCTAGAATAGGATTGGAAAATTTTCAATCAATTGAATGAAATTGTGCTTAACTGAATTTTTAGCTCCACTGTGAGACACTTTAAAAGAGAAGGTAGAAAAAATCAACTACTTTGTGGAGATATTTACTGCACCATCGTCAACACAGGCTCTGCGCTGATGAGCAAACCTGTGACCTCCAGGAACCTCTCTGAATCTCACTCGAACCACTTGAAACGCCCCTGAGATCTACTGGTATTCCCGCTGAAACCTCTGGAAGCTCTCCAAAACGCCCATGAGATCTCCGGTACCCTCTCTGGAGCCTCCATGGAACTCTTTATGACTCTTTGAAACGCACCTGAAGCCACGCAAAACGCCCCTGAAACCCATCGGACTCTCTTGAAGGCCTCTGAAACCCCCCTGAAATGCCTATGAGACATGTACTAGGCTATTTATCAACGTCTTTGATTACATTGTTTTAGAAAAATGTTTGAACTTATGATCCTGAAAAAAAGTACAATTATCCATATTTATTATCATACAAATTTTAATCGTTATGCGGAATACGGGTCGCAACCAAACCCTCCCAAATTTTGCACAGTTGTTTTGGACACTAAACGGAATTGAAAAATCTGAGTTCCAAAAAACCCAGTCTAGTATTTACTCAGTTTGATTCATATGGCCCAATGGAGTAAATGTGACATGTACGCATGGGTATTGTCACAATAGATCTAAATTTTGATCCCACTAGTCCACAAGAACATAAAAAAAACTCATTGAAACGAAGCTTTTTAACTCCCTCCAAATTTCGAAACATCGGAAGCTCTATTCATCATGTTATGTGAGCCCTAAATGAATGCCGTGATGCGTAAAATTTCATATCCATCTTCTTGTTTCCAGCGGAAAAAAAAGGCTCATCAATGGCCGCTAACCAATATGCAAGAACTTAGGAGAATCAAATATGTAAAAAACCGGGCTCATACCTACATTGAGCTCGTTTTTCTTTTCAAACTCATCTACTGAATGCTATCACTGCCTGTCACTGTTTCTTTTGATGAATGATGCATTGAAAAATTGAACTGTGGAGTTTGTGCGACCACATTGATGCACATTTGGCGACAGATCTGATGTATGCCTTTTTTTGGCAAGACCAACCTGATTGAATTATGTTGGTAATCTAAAGCAAGGTAAAGAATCTTCTTCGCCTGTTTTTTGTTGGAATAAATTGTACCTATGAAATCAATCTACTGATGGCCGTTAATGTACCGTCAAGGCACCATCCACCGTGGATCTAAGAGGATTCGGGGTAAATAAGGGCTGTCATTTGACACCAGTCTTATAAACATTGTTGGTGCCGCTTTTAATTGCATTCATTATAGGTTAAAATTAAAGCAATATCCACAGAAGTAGAAAATTTTTCACAAAATTTGGTGATATAGAACAATTAGTAAAGGGTAGTAAGGTCGCCTAATTCCGTGGTAGGTCACCATTCACCGTGGTAGTAGGGACCCATTCACCGCACGGTGTCAAAATTTCGATTATTATCGAACTTTCATGTACCTCGGATTTTTCTTCATAGGATGTTAGAATTTCGGCTGTAATGTATAAATGCAAAATTTTAAAATATTCTATCGGGGAAAATTTGAGTTAGATGAGTTTTAGGGTATTTTCCATACTAAAAATCAATAATTATTATTTTAGCCCATAAAACTTCCCATACAAATGTATGGAAAAGTTTTCGCCGATGAAATATTTTCTAGTGTTCCGATTATGAATATATAGCCAAAATACTATTCATCTTCGAAGAAAAATTCGACGTACATGAATGTTCGATAATAATCGAAATTTTGACACCGTGTAACAATACATTAGTGTTGTATTGGTGAAATTGAAGGGAAATTGTCATATCATTCAATCATAATATGGAAATAATGAAAAAATATTCGAAGGCACACGGTGAATGGCGCCTTGACGGTAGCTATGCATAAGAAGCTTGATAAAAAATGAACTCAGGCATGGATGTTCAGCTAATATCATCCTGTATCTAAGCTACTGCTTGTAATTTTATATGCCCACGATGATATACTCTAGAGTGTCGTAACATGTCAATAATACTCACATTGTAATGTCATTTGGGAGCTATTTTGTCACAGATATCAAACCAGATAACCTGGAACAAAAAAGTTTATGTTTTTTACAGGATTTTTTTGTTATTGTTTTATCTAAGCAAAACCAAAAACTAGTATATTAAATCAAAAATCAACACACTCTTGTATAAAAAACACCTTAAAATATTACCATATCCTATATTTTCAAGAAGCTACCATACTTGTTTACCGTGAAGCTAATGCAATCAGTTTTTTTTTTCACCAGCAACAAGTTTGTGCTACCTTAGTTTACTTTTGATTCAACCAGCCAGCGGCGTTGAAATATCTCGTTGGTATCGCGAGTTTGCCAAAGAAGGCGTGCTATCTAATAATGCATGAAAAAAAAACACATCTCATCTAGATAGAAACGTGATGGCTCGCTGCCATCGACGAGGAGCAACTGAATGACACGCAAAGGCATTCGTAAACAAACTTTTGAAGCAACGACGACGACGAGAAGTGATGAAGCAACTTGGGTTGGGCGTAAATCATTATTCTAACGTCTCAGGTCAAGCAAAGAGCGATACTACTATAACGAAAAGGGTCATTATTATTCGGTTTGCTGTGTATCGCGCTTCGCTCGGGTTCCTTTCAGAACAGAACTCTTTGCGAAACGCATCATTGGTTGTATCTTTAGAATTGTCAGTACCGTAGGAAACCCTGATTTTGGTAACCCAAGAAACAACATCATTAAAGTATAAATAGTTGATGAATTCTGAAATTTAATCATTGCATGGCAATATAGAAATAATGATTGAGAAACTTTACATGAAATACAAGAACCTTCAGGAATGCCTTTTCTTGATTTTTTACGGAATTACAGCACTGTACAGTAACATATTCAAGTTGATGTATCACTGTCTCGGCAGCAGTTGGATGAACGAATGAATGCTTGCAATAAGACCAGATAACGAACCCATAACAACGGGACCATATAAGGGAATTCGGTTCATATCGCCTCCGCCTCGACAACTGTTGACTGTTAAGAGATAATTTATTCACACCAGTATACAATTGAAATTTATCACGTTTGTCCGCGATGACCTGCAGATATGACTCGATTGCATTACAAAACACTCCGTGCTCTGGATGCGATAACAAAGCACGAAGCCGGCTGTAGCACCAAAACCGTTAAGATCTAGACTTTAGAGGGCAGCTTGATGGACACGGTCTTCGTTTCCAGATACTCTTCGATGCCTTCTTTGCCCATCTCGCGTCCCACGCCAGATTGTTTGTAACCACCGAACGGGGCCTGATTAGATACAGCCAAATAGGTGTTTACCCAAACGGAACCGGCTTCGACGGCGTTGCTGAAGGTGAGGGCGTTATTCAGGTTCTTGGTTACAATGCCTGCCGCCAGACCGAAGCTGGTAGCGTTTGCACGTTCGATCGCTTCCTCTAGCGTCTTGAACTTGATGATGCTCTGAACCGGTCCGAATATTTCCTCCTTGGCGATGGTCATCTCGTCGGTAACGTTGGAGAAAACGGTCGGCTCAATGAAATAACCTTCATCGCCAACCTGAACACCACCGGTCTCCAGCTTGGCTCCTTCCTTCTTGCCCGTTTCGATGTAGCCGAGAATCTTCTTGAACTGCGTGTCATCGATCTGAGGGCCATGTTGGATGCCCTGGCTGAATGGATTGCCCACTTTGCGTCCCTTAGCCAGTTCGGTTGCCTTCTGCACGAATGCATCATAGATGCCCTCCTGCACGAAGGTACGAGTCGCCGCGATGCAGCACTGGCCCATGTTCTCGAAGACGCCGGTGTAGGCAATTTGGGCGGCCTCGTTCACTGAAATGAGATGAATAAATTTGTAAAAAAGTTGTAAAACAAGATTCTGGGAAGACTCTGACCGACGTTAATTATTTAGCATTTTTTTAATACATGAACGACAGGCAGCTGACTTTGTATCTGCATTCTTGTCAAGACACAACTCCTAAGCTTAATGTAACATAATCATATTAGCAACAAGAGTTCAGATCTTATAATTCGTTACCACGATATTGTCAAGAAGGGATCAGAGAGCGTCGATCATTCAGGAACAAACTTGGCTTCGTTCAAAAAAAAAAAAACGCTTCGCCATTTCAAGCACTGTTTCTAGAAGAAACTGATTGAGATAAAATCCGTGTTGTGTTAGTTTTTGCATACATTTCCTCAAATTTTAGTGAAATTTCTAACAAAAATCTGAAGTTAGCTCTGTTTGGTACCTAGCAGACTATAGAGAACATATATCATACATCAAACTTTGTAAAAATAAACTATGAAGTTCTGAACTGATTCCCGAGAATAACTCAAACTGAATTATTGCAGATATTTTTGAACGAAGTTTATGCTTAGCTCTCTGGCAAAGTTTGTGATGGTACACAGATAAAAATAATGAGATTTACACGTCATGTAAACTTCATTTTAGTCATGTAAACTTAATGTTATGATGGTTTACATGATATATCATGTAAATTTGTGTTATATGTCATGTAAACACTCAGAGTCATGTTGAATTACATGACATTTAATGTAAGTTTACATGATAACTTCTGTGATATCCCACGCTCCAATCATGTGCATCATATGTCACACAACTTATCAACGTCATCATATGTCACACAATTTTACATTCTTTTTTTGATCTGTGTATATTTGAAAAACTTATCAACGGAAATTATGCAATAAAAGCCCCATGTCAATTGATTAGGGTAAACGCTCCCTTAGTGGAGGTAGTATCAATAGTAATGGTAGTGGAAATTTAGCACTGTTTCGAAAAAAAGCACGTGATTGGTATATACTGGAATAACTTGTAATTAGAAGGCACGAAATGTTGCTAATTGACAAATTGAGAGATGAAATTTGTGAAAAAAATCGCGTTCTGGTGGGATGCGAACCCACAACTCCGTATTTGCTAGACCAGCGCTTTAACAAACTAAGCCACAGAACAAGAAATGATTCTGCGGAAAAGAAAGCCAAACTGACTCCGAAGCCGCACCGTGAACACACTCATATTTCACAAACTCATCTCTCTTTCGGCTTAGATGCCAATCCACAACACACCCCAAGTAACACAGAAAACTTCTTTGAAAATAATTTAAAAAACCCTAGTTAATCCACCTAGCGGTGTTGACGCCTTTCTCGTGCCTTCGGAAACCCATTTCAACAAAACTCAAGTGACATGTTGATGAATACAGTTACTTACCGATTTTGGCAACACGAGGTAAACTTTATGTTGCCAAAATCGGTAAAATAGTGATTTTACAACTTTAATGCGTTATTTTAACTTATATTATCAATATGGACTATTCATAAGTTATAAAACGCCCCCCTTAGGTGACGTTCATAAATTACGTCATGATTTAAAGAATTGTCGTTTTTGAAAACTTAATAAATTTATATATTTTTTAAAGAGGTAAAGCTAAAAACATGTATTCAAGATGATTTTTCGATAAAAAAAATTATGCCAAAAACGGGTGTTGCCAAAATCGGTAAGAAATTGTTGCCAAAATCGGTAAGAAACTGTACAGGTCGGACTCGATTATCCGGGTGTTCAATTATCCGGGGGCTCGATTATCCGGGGCTCGATTATCCGGCAAAAATGGCTCGATTATCCGGGGAAAAGATTGTTTATGCTTTGTTTACAAGATTTAAGATTATAATATGTCAAAAAATGTGATAAACATCAAAGACAACACCTGAAAATTGGATTTAACCTATTTGAAAATTGTTTTTATTTTTTTCACATTTTTCAGCTAAAATTTCATTTTCAAAAAACATGGTTATAATAACACCTGACGTTAAGTTTAGGCACTACAACGTCATGTATGTTAGCTTCTATGTTTAACGAACAGTTTTTGATTGAAGAACATCGAAAATAAAAGAAAAGAAGCATGGCTCGATTATCCGGGTGATTCGATTATCCGGGGTGAAATAATTTTGGAGTCACCCGGATAATCGAGTCCGACCTGTATAGCACTTTCATATGTTTAACAAAAATCCATTTTAAGGCACCAGAAATCATATCGTTTCAATGTCTTTTGATGTTTGAGCCTCAAAATCTTAAGAAAAAGCCGCTATCTTGAATTTTGAGCCGAAATCTTGGATTTTAGACCGCCATCTTGGATATTCCGGTCGCCATTTTTGGACATTCCGGACATCTTTCCCATACCAAATATATCCATATTGCATGGTTTTAGGGCCGAAAACTCCATTGAACAGCCGTCATCTTGAATTTTGAGCTGCCATCTTGGATATACTGGTCGTATGTTTCGGGGTCCAGACATCTTTCCCATCTCAACTATACCAATATTTCTTGGTTTTGGAGCCGAAAACTCCATAAAATAGGCGTAATCATAAATTTGGAGCCGTCATTTTGGATTTTAGACCGCCATCTTGAAGATTTTGGTCGTCAGGTTTGAACTCCGGATGTCCTCTCCATACCAAATATACCCTACACATATTGCATGATTTTGGGGCCTTAAACTCCATCAAACAACCGCCATTTTGAATTTTGAACCGCCATCTTGGATATTCTGGTCGCCATGTTTGGACTCCAAACATCTTCCCCATTCCAAATATACCCATGTTGCATGGGTTTAGGGCCTTAAACTCCATTAAACAACCGCCATCTTGAATGTTGAGCCGCCATTTTGGATTTTAGACTGCCATTTTGGATATTCTGACCGCTATTTATGAACTCCGCACATCTTTCTCATACCAAATATACCCATATTGCACGGTTTTAGGGCATAAAACTCCATTAAATAGCCGCCATTTTGGATATTAGACCGCCATCTTGGACATTCTGACTGCCATTTTTGGACTCCGGACATCTACTCCATACCAAATATACCCATATTGCATAATTTTAGGGTCATAAACTACTTTAAATAGCCGCCATCTTGAATTTGGAGCCGCCATCTTGGACATTCTGGTCTTCATTTTCACCCATATTTAATTGATTTAAGACCTAAAACTCCATTTAATAGCAGCCATCCTGAATATTCAGCCGCCAACTTGGATATTCTGGTCTCCATTTTTAAACTCCCGACATCTTTCTCATACCAAATATACCCATATTGCATGGTTTTAGGGCCTAAAGCTACATTAAATGGTCGCCATCTTGGATTCTAGATCGCCATCTTGGATATTCTGGTCGCCATCTTGAATATTGGGCCGATATTGGGGATTTTCTGGTCTCCAGTATTGATTTCCGCTTAAAATTCGTCAACTATGCTAAAGGTTACAAAAATCGGCACAGTTTGATTTGTCGCATGATGGGGCTTGGTTCAGTTTTATACAGGGGATGGCCAGAATGTTTGGGATAGGCAACTTTTTTTCTCCCACAAAAAAATTCAACATGCTGTAACTTTTCATAGAGGGCATCAAAAAATCTCAAATTTTGACTGTTTGTCAACCTACTATATGTGCATCATTGGTACAAATTTGGGCTCGATTGATTAATATTTCGCAAAGTTAGAACCGTTCGGGTAAAACACTGTTATTTAGACAACTAATTTTTGAACTGTTATATCTCGGAAACCAGTGAACCGAATTGATTAAATTTTATAACGTTCATCAACAATATATTGATACTTAATACGCGAATTAAGTTATACCGGGTTGAATTTTTTACCCATATAGAGGAAAATAAGTCAAATTAACAATATCACACAAAAATTACTAAATGTGTTCTTCCTTCAATCTAAATCGGCTCTAATATATCTGATTAGAGATAACTTGAGAACAGAAGTGGAAAATCTTTGGATATCAGCACTAAAATTTATTGACATTGATGTAATATAATTACATTTTTTCGAAAAAAATCCAAAAAGTGTCAATCCATGATAACTTTTTTCAACGTTTAAAAAGTACCTATGTTTTAATAGTTTGTGAAGCTTTAACATATTGTTAGTGACGTTCAAAATTTCATTCAATTCGGTTCACTGGTTTCCGAGATATTGCAGCTCAAAAATGAGGTGTCTAAATAATAGTGTTTTACCCGAACGGTTCTAACTTTGCGAAATATTATTCAATCGAGCCCAAATTTGTACCAATGATGCACATATAGTAGGTTGACAAACAGTCAAAATTTGAGATTTTTTGATGCACTCTATGAAGAGTTATAACATGTTGAACTTTTTTGTGAGAGAAAAAAAGTTGCCTATCCCAAACATTTTGGCCATCCCCTGTATATGACCAGTTCCACCGGTGCTGGTCCAGATCACTAAAATGGCCATAATTCCGGAACGCCTTGACCGATCCGGACCATTTTCAATGGCCAACAATGCGGTAAAATTCCGGTTCGATTCGTGCTATAATCCGTAAAATCGGTCAATGGGAAGTGCCTTAAAAGTGAGTGACCTTTTTTGTACACAGACATACATACACACATACACACATACGCACATACACACATACAGACATCATCGCAATTCATCGTGACTAGACCCTCCGAGCCTTCTATCGAAAATACGATTTTTGAGTGAACATATAGCCTTTCAATACACTTTGGTGTACGAGAGAGGCAAAAAGATGTTTTAATACAGTACTTTAATCGTAGCTGTACCCATCTTATGTTAAAATCAGGTTTAAACTATGTTTGGCATTAACAAGCCACTGAAAAATCTTACATACCAGCAAATCTTGTAAAGTTCCAGGCAATATGTGTCATTGGGCTCGTAAATGGTATTTTTAATTGATCCATCATACTTAATTACCCTTCCGTAACTCGCGCGGTTGGCTACCATCTCCAGCGCGACGCCAAAGCTGAATATAAAAAGCAAGATTTGTGCAAAATACAACAGCGTGATCGCTCGAGGGTTAATGACAATAATTCAGTTTTGTGTTCAGGATTTATCAAAAAAAATGTTTTTCCTCCTTTGCACCTAAATTATTATTATCTTTATTAACGAGATTTTCAGCCCAGGGCTGGTTCATCTCGGTGCACCTAAATGAAGTGGTGAGTCCCATAGGAGGGTTATGAGGCAAACATTTTTTACATTTTTCGAAAAACGATTTTTATTACATTTGTAGGGACCTTGGTACGTCAAGAAACGCAGTGAACAAGACAAAGGTTGCTGGAAACAGTTAATAAAATATACTTTAGGAAGTGTTTTTTTAAGCAAATTTTCGCCAAAACGGGAATTAAAATTCATTTCGTTACTCAAATTGATGGAGTGACAACCCTTCCATTTTTGTTCATTGTAAGCTTATTTGAACTGTTGCAACTCGAAAGTTTCTTCAAAATCTCCCCAAAATTAAATATTTTTGAAAAGAGGAATGGTCTAAATTACTATTTTTTAAAACTCTGGCATCTTTCGAAAGCTGAGAATTAAACTACAATACTTATAATAAAAGTTGTTCAAGTCTTCCGAACTAAAAAGTTATCTCCAGATTTGTACTTTTAATATTTGAAAATGGAACCTCTATCTTTTCTTTTTACAACAATTGACAAAAATTGAGCGGTTTGTAGAAACGTAACTCAAACTAACACAATCAATCAAACAGTTAGTTTGAGCAACTAAATCTGTTTTCGTTACTAGAAGCACCTCCAAATCATTATTTTAAGGCAATTTATATTTTTACAATATTAACAATATTGAGGGCTTTTAAATTTTGAACACCTTGATAAATCGGAAAATTCTAGTAGCACTGAAACGACATTTTTCTAATTCCTAAACACATCACTGACAATATTCATAACAGGGATACCATATGTACAGATTGTTGAGCTTCCATACAGATTACGTTTTATACGAAATACAGATTTTTGAGCAAGAGGGGCCATTTTATTTTTGCATGGAATACAAATTTTTAAAAAGAGTGATAAAAATTGATTATTTTTTTCAATCAATCATCTGGCATCCCTGATTTATTACAATATCACGAGGGCCATAAATAAGAAAATAGAAAACACATTCCTGACGTTTCGGCCTAGGGATTTTGCGTTTTTCAAGGGTCGTAGTGTCTACAGTCTATCGATCCTTGAAAAAGGCCAAATCCCTCGGTCGAAACGTCGGGAATTTTGATAAAAATCGTTCTTGATTCGAAGACTGCGAAAGCCATCCCCCTTCCCATCAAGTTTCCAGTCGTTAAACCCTATAAGACAATAAAGTATCGTAAAAGATAATATCTACAAAAGTCAATACTTTTTTGAAATAATCCAGCGGAATTTATAAAAGAAAAAAGAAACTATTCGAAATTGCTGTCAATGAAATTAAGGATTTTTTTGTATGGATTTTTTCAGTTATTTATTGTCAGAAGACCTGAAGAAATTGGTGGTAGTTTTTTAACTTTCTGGTTAATGTTCGGTAAAGTTTCTAGAAAAAATGGCAGAATTGTTATCTTTGGTAAACATAGAATAGGTTCTTATGTTTAGGTAATACTCGTGAAATTCCTAGAAGTTATTTTGATAGATCTTCTAAAGGAATAGTTATAAGGAGAAAACTCTTCGTGAAATTCCAGGAAAAAACGTGGCACAATAGAATAATTTATTTTTGTTGAACCATGAAACTAAAAAAGTGAAGTTACATTTTGTACTAGCTCTAGTAGAGTTTCTAGTAAAATTCCTGGAAAGTCTAAAAAAATCAAACACAAACCCAAGAGAAAGTTAAAGAATATATAAATGTGGTGGCATAGCAGACTTATTTGAACATTAGGTTATCTACGATTTTCTTACTCCGACGTTTCAGTCCTAGTTTGGGACCTTCCTCCGGGGATCTATAGTTTTATTAATAATTTATATATGGACAATTAATTGTTTTACAATAGACAAATAAAGTTTAACAAAACAATTTTACTTAAATTTTGGTGGAGCAAATTAACATTTATTTACAAGGAATTGTTCGCTATTGTCCTAAAACTACCAGACAGGCTAAAATGTCGTGTTTTCCCCTTTCAAACATTTGCAGAATCCTTTTTTGTTACATGTTATTATATTTCAAATTGTCGGAGTCGTAAAATTGTCTACTCACTTGTCTTGTCTAGCGAATAAGGGTTGTGAGTTCAAATCTCACCTGAGCTGTGGATTTTTTCCCAGTTTAACCAATACAGGGGATAGACAAAATGATCGGGACATGCGAAATTTTCACTTTTAAAAAAAATGTCCATCTAGCTGTAACTTTTCGAAAAGTGCATCAAATATTCCCAAATTTATCAACTAGTTGTGTATCAGTGGTCCAAATTTGGGAAAGATCGGGCCATTTTCCACGAAGTTATAAAGATTCTTGGAAAAGGTAAAATTATCCGACAGCCAACTTTGAGCTGTTATATCTCCGAATTCAATGAACCGAATACAATGAAATTTTGACCATTTATGACTTATATAATGAGCTATAAAAAACCGTTGACATAACTTAAAATTCTTAACACGGAATAAAATTATAACAATTAGATTATTTTTCTAATAAAACACCAAATTATCCAAAACTACAACACACGGTGTCAAAATTTTGATTATTATTGAACTTTCATGTACCTCGGATTTTTCTTCATAGAATGTTAGAATTTTGGCTATAATGTATAAATGCAAAATTTGAAAATATTCTATCGGGGAAAATTTGAGTTAGGTGAGTTTTTGGCTATTTTCCATACTAAAAATCAATAACTACTATTTTAGTCCAAAAAACGTCCCATACAAAATGTATGGAAAAATTTTCGCCGATGAAATATTTTCTAGTAGTCCGATTATGACTATATAGCCCAAAACCTAATCATTTTCGAAGAAAAATCCGAGGTACATGAATGTTCGATAATAATCGAAATTTTGACACCGTGCAACATCGTATCAAAATTCAAGAAGCAAATAATAGTTCATTTAATTCCCCTCTAATTGACTTATATATAAATGTGTTTGGAAGGAAAGTAACAACATATCTGCCAACAAATTGAAAAAGTAATGGAATACATATTAAAAATAGACCAATTTGCTAAAAAATCATGAAAATAATGAAATCGCCATAACTTCTTCTCTTGTAAAAAAAATCCAATTTAAGTCAAATGTTTTTAAGAGTTCATTATATAAGTCCTAATTGATCAAAATTTCATTGCAATCGATCCATTAAATCCGGAGATATAATAGCTCAAAGTTGGCTATCGGATAATTTTACCTTTTTCAAGAATCTTTATAACTTCGTGGAAAATGGCCCGATCTTTCCCAAATTTGGACCACTGATACACAACTAGGGTGCCTGTACCAATTATGACACTACCTAAGGAAAACTATTTGTACAAAAAATAACGAGAAGACCAACGAATGTGATCAATATGTTAAAAGATAGCTTAGTTTCCACACTTTACAGGAAAAATATTGAAACGGAGCCAAAACTACTTTTAGTATTTTTTGCAGCGTGTGCCAATGATAGGAACCCTGTACCAGTTATGGCTACATTTTCTAACTTCGGTTCCTTTTCGCACTATTTGCATGCATTTCTTATGGGATTAGCCATAATTGGTACATTATGGCGAAAAAGGGTGCAAGTAAGCCGAAATTTTAAGGAAAATAATTTATTTCTACCATAATTTGAGCAAAATGTTTAAACTTCACATCAATGTAACCATCTTTTGTGATCGTGATCCGTTGTTCACAAAATTTTTCTTTTTTATTTACATCGTTAAATAATGAAAATCAGCTATGGAAAAAAATTGGTACTAAAGCCATAATTGGTACACTTACCCTAGTTGATGAACTTACAGTAAAAATTTGAGAATATTCGATGCACTTTTTGAAAAGTTGCAGCTAGTTGAACATTTTTTGAAAAGTGAAAATTTTGCCTGTCCCGATCATTTAGTCTATCTCCTGTAGTTTACTCATCTGTACATATGTGCGTTGAGTTATTTGAAAATCATAATTGACAACACAGATTGGTATTACCGAAAAATTTTACTTTGAGTGAGTCGGCTACTCACTGTTTTAGGGGGTACTGAACGGTTAATGGTATCTTGTGTTGTCTAATACCCCGGACAGACATGTGATACGAATGTGATTCCTGTGCAACGATACGCAGTGTCAAGAAAATTCTAACAAGGCATGCTTAAACGGAGAGAATTATCGTTGTGGCACTTATTTCAAGCGAAATTATACAGTGATTCCTGTATCACATGTGTGTCATAAGTACAAGTAGTGGGAGTATTTGGTTTTTCTTTAGCACTGTTTCACTGTTTGGTGTGGACGAGTCTAATATTTTCCTATTTCTAAGCTGGTTCTTGGTTTTGATTTTGTTTCTGTCTTTGTTTCGTGTTTAGAAAACTATTGATGTTCGTTCATAAATCAAACATCTGCAAAATACTTTGCATTAATTCAAACATTGAAAATCACATACACACTTAGAAAAAAACACCGTCTTCGGTAATGTTTTACCGAAATCTCAACCTTTAAGTTTGTTTTATAGGAAAAAATCGGTAAAGGTAGCAACGTTAACCGAACTTCGTTAGAGTTTGACAGATAAACGATAACATTTTACCGAAAATTGATATTTTTACGAAATTTCGTTAAAAATTCGTAACAAAACGTTCAGTAGTTGAGATGTCGGTAAAATACCGATCGCGACTAGCTGTGTTTTGGTTTTATCGCTGTTCCTATTTCATCATCATTCAGGAGCAAACTACCGAGTTTTGAATTATATTCGCATTATTTAGCATGAATTAGCCATGTTAATCGAATATTTATTCACACATGCATTGTCATTGCCAAACGTTTCCCAATATGCTTGTTCAGCAAACCAGACATCCACACTCTTATCATCCACAGGTTTTATTACTACCAATCGACAAAACAATAAACAAAACTCACCATCCACGTCGTCGCAAATCACCAGCGGGCTCTTACCACCCAACTCCAGCGAAACCTTCTTCAGATTACTCGCCGCTCCGGCCATCACAGTTTTGCCCACCTCCACCGAACCGGTAAAAGCAACCTTCCGAATGTCCGGATGCATTGTAACGGCACTGCCAGCCGTTGGTCCATATCCAGGCACCACATTGACTACACCGGGAGGAAAACCAGCTTCCTTCACCAGTGAGCACATGTACAAAGCAGTGAGCGGGGTCTGTTCAGCCGGTTTCATAACGATTGTGCAACCAGCGGCCAGAGCGGGACCCCACTTCCAGGCGAGCATCAGCAGCGGATAGTTCCATGGGATGATCTGGCCAACCACTCCGAATGGTTCCTTGCGGGTGTAGGTCAGATGTGGTCCATCCGAAGGCACGGTCTCGCCACAAACCTTGTCCGTCCACCCGGCGTAGTACCGCAGACAGTTCATCGAACCGTACACGTCATACACGGCACTCATGTACGGTTTGCCATTGTCCAACGACTCCAAACTGGCAATCTGGTGCAGATCACGCTCCATCAATTCGGCTAGCTTGTAGATCAGCTTTCCGCGGGCCGAGGCATCCATCTGGCGCCACTTGGAGCTGCGCTGGAAGGCGGCCTTGGCAGCCTGGACGGCCAGGTCCACATCGGCCTTGTCGCCCTCGGCAACGTCCACAATCTTCTTGCCCGTCGACGGGTTCACCGTGGGAAATACTTTACCACTCACTGCGTCCACAAACTCATTATTGATGAAGAGCTGCGTGTACTTAATGTCTGGGTTTGAATTAGCCATTGTGAGTTGATTTGGTTTTTCTTCCGAACGAGAACACAGCACCGAAATAAACGTCTAACTGCTTTGGAGTGATTCCCAAAACTGTCTGCTAAAGCCACGCACACGCCGCGGTACCAGTTGTTGACCGGCTGGCTGCCACTAGATTAAATACCTTCGCGTGTTGTTGCTTTGGAGCGCGCGCCTTTATTGGTGTGCAGTGCCTATATTTATATGGGCTTTGCCGTGTTGTGTGCTTCTGTTTCTGACTGTTTATCAATGATCGCGCTCTTCGTTCTCGATGGCGTGGCTCGGCGTTAGCTGTTTACGCGGCTCGCGGCGTGATACCCAACTTCGTATACAGTGGAGAAGCGCAGATTTCGAGACGAAACATTCGGGTGTGTTGGACGAGACACATGTCGTCTGATTTTTTTTTCTTTTTTCGGATGTACTTTTTGTTTGGAACGAATGGATTATTTCTGAAATAGCTACTGCGCTCCGTTCGTTTGCTTGGTGTTCGTTTAGCTTAAGTGATAAGAATAAAAATGAATATTGAGATAATGAGGAGTTTTTAACATTGTGCAATTATCCAGTGACATGCATTTTTCAACTTTTTTGTCATAAAGAAGATATTACTTCAGACAGCAGCTAGAGTGGTGGTTGTGGAGAAGTTGCAAATTTTGGACTATTTCCACTGAAAAGTCAGTTGAATTCATTTTTGAAAGATATAATATGCTTCAATAATGAATATTATTGTTATTATTTATCTTTATCCTTATTTATCCTGTTGTAGTTATTTTCTTCCCAAGCAGTACCTGCAACATCATCTTAAATAGTTTAATTAAGATCTTAAATGTTAATTTAAAACTCTCTGCCAGTATAGGCACCAACCACGTTGCAACGCACAGTGTGGTTCAACATCCAGATTTACTAGATGTATTACTTACTTTCAGTCCTAAGCACCCACGGTGGTGCAGCGGGCCGAATCGAAAGATCTCCATCCCGGGCGATTGCCCGCCATCGCTTTGACCTATGGCCAGGTCAAATATCTGTCGACTTGCTGGATTTCGTTGTTGAGGCTGCGCCATGAGTCACTGGGTCTGGCTCTGCTGCGATTTCCTAATGGGGTTCAATCTAACGCTTGCTTGCAGATTTCGTTTCCGTCCCTGCGTAGAACGTGGCCGATCCACCTCCACTTTCGCTCCCGAATTTCTGTCGCTATCGGCTTTTGATGACGTCGAGGATGGAGCTCCACGTTGGAGATCCAATTGCCACGCCACCATGCACGAATTATGTACCGCAGACATCTATTGATGAAGACCCGCAGCCGTTGAGTGTTTTCCGTTGATACTCATCAAGTTTCACTGGCGTACAGCAGTACAGATTTCACGTTGGAGTTGAAAATTTGGATTTTGGCGCGTCGACTAATATGATTGTGTTTTGAACTCGCAAAAGCAGCCCTCGCCTTCTTGATCCGCGGGTCTAAGTCGATCTAGGTGCCACCACCAGCCGCCATTTGGCTACCAAGACATTGGAAGCTTTGAACATTCTCCACTGATTGCTCAGCTACCGTAGAGCTGGAAGGGTTGACCGTGTGGGTTGAGAGCGTCGTTGATCTAAGAGAGCAACGTCATCATCTAGTTCGAAGTCATTTAGATGCTCAATGCCCAAGTAAAGTCAAATAGACTGAAAGAAGGTCTTGGAACCATCATAAAACAAAAATAATAGATATGGCTTTATTACGGTTCACAAGACCAGGGATGGAAAATGTCGCAAAATTTCATGAAAAAAATTTCATGACATTTTTTTATTTACACCACTTTTGGTGTAAATTTCTGGTCGTACGCATCACCAGTCCATAACGCTGATTAGATATGAATAATCGATGATGTCGCCGATTAAAATTTTCGACTAAGTGCAGAGAAATGAGCAAATAACGAAAAGACATTTGTGCGGTGCACAATGTGGGCAGATCCGGTCGGGGAACGGAACCAAAGAAGGGCAGCCGAAATTTGCCACTGGCCAACACCAACAGGCCAGGAAAGTTCAGTTGAACCCGTGTGCAAGTCGGTTCGGTATCCACAACAGGTAACCGGAAAGCTCTGATCGTGGAGCGGACGATGGGGCACTGAAAATTCCTTGTTGGTGCTCCAGCAACGACTGTTCGGTTGGCACCTTCTGGAGTATTAGTCTGTCCGTGTGCAGTCAAACCGGTATCCACAATCGATTACCACTGGTGGGGTCGAGTTGTGGAGCGGTCCGAAGGAACAGCGTTAATGCTCGGAATTTGATCGGTTGAGCGGTGGACTGTATCTCGAGGTAGCAGCAGCGATCAGCCGCTTCGCTTCGGCAGCGGAGGCAGGAATGATGGCTTGTTGGTGGGAATGAAAAACTCCGGGTGACTTCGTTTCTCGATGACGTTTAGTCGATGACGTGTAAAATAAAACTGATGCGCTCTGCGCTATATGACTTATTGCGAATCTTTTCTGAAATCCGCATACTGGCCAATAACTTGTGCGCAGACAGCCCATGCGCCGAGTTGTGCGTCATACAAAATGTAAATAAACAAGTGTCAAAATGGTTCGCGCCAAGAGTTCTTTCTCTCTTAGGGTTCAGATCCATTTTTTGTCTAAAACATTGAAATTCTTTATGTCTGGAAGTAATGTACAACAAAGATATGTATTATTGACGGTAACAACGCTTTTACTTCATTCAACCACTGATTAATAGTGATTTGGCTAGTGAAAAACTTGGCGCATAGGCAGTCGGCGCGCAAATTGCGCGCTGGTGTGTGCATTTGAGTTAATCGTCGCAAAGTGCCCAACACACATTAGGGGCATCTGGGGTAATACGCACTGTCGAGGCAAAACGCACCCCCTTTGTTTTTCAGGGATTATCGGTTTTAGAGCTTTGAAACCTTATCAGTCTAATAGAACGTCTTAATAAATGAGCATCTGGAAAATTTTACATATCTGCGTTACGTAGTTAGTAAGAAAAATGAATGAAATTGAAAAGCACGATTCTGATGTAATTTTCCCGATCGTTTGTCGAATGATTTGATGGTGAAAACCGACCAAACATCTAATGCTGTTGTGTTTATTCAGTTCATTGAGGGCAATGCTAAGCAGAGGAAAAATAACTTAAACAGTAATCTACGTAAATTATATGTTTTAAACTATTTTATTTTTTGCTATTGATTGGGGCAATATGCACTCCATTGGTTGGGGCAAAACGCACCTATAGAAAACAAGCTGTAATAATATCTATGAGTGCTCTGTAAGTAATCGCAAACAAAATTGAGCTATTGTTTGTCTTAAACCTTATAAAACATGCATTTTGTCTAAGAAGTAAAAAGATTTCTAAACTCGACGGTGCATCTTGCCTCAATGTTGTGGTGCGTCTTGCCCCTTTGTTTGAGTGCATCCTGCCCCATTGTTGTAGTGCATTTTACCCCGAGCAAGGGTGCATACTGCCCCGCATAAACATACGAAGCCGTAATGTTAGTCTTTACAAAAAACGTTATTTTCAAGAGCTGAACTGTATTAAGGCTGAAATTTTGTTTGGTTTCTCTTAGAATGAAAGTATATGCAATGAAGGCATGCATTAAACCAATAAATTATTGCCTTTTTATATGCATTTGGACGCATCTTCCTTAAGTGGTGCGTATTACCCCAGAATCCCCTACACCCTGGCGCGCAACCTAGAGGTCGAAGAGAAACTTGTCTAAATGCTAAAAATTCTCGAGAAGCTCAATACTTATATATTACAAAATACAGTGATGTGTGACAGTAACTACTACAAAACAGGCTCCTCCCCTTTCAGTGGGAATGACAAGATAAAACAAAAACACCATAAAATGACTGGTCTGGAGAACCAAAGAAGCTTCTAGAAGGGTTTTTACTTTTCTTAAGACTAAGTAGGGAAAGGTATTGGCAAACTAATCATTTAAAAGACAAATTACAATGAATGGGGGAACATGGGTCAAATGGGAAGGGGAATGATGGTTCCTTGGGCATTAACATATAGAGTGGGTCATACAAAACAAAAAATTAGTCAAAAAACAAACAATACAAAAAAAAAACGTTCGGAACCGAACAACATTTTTATGACATTTCCCATCCCTGCACAAGACTAATTGGTTATCTTCTTCATGAAACGACCCGGGATATCTTGAAACGTCCTGGATCGCTCATGAAGCTCCATTATAACCTCTGAAACACCCCTGTAACTCTCTATTTGTAACGCAAGAAAACAAATACCGTCGTGCGAAGTGTCATTGTGCCAAAGTGTGGTGATATTGGGCCACTATTCCGCATGTTTAGAGTACGACGTGAATGCATATTGTGTGCTAAAATACTAGAAAACATAATTCTAAGATACTTTGCATCTACCATCGGAGTCTGTGACTTATATTGAATCCGTGGGATCGATGGACCAAGGTCACCCCAAACGACGGTAGTTGAAAAGTCAATATCAGCCGGGGCCCGTGGCATAGTGGTCTCACGTTCTCTTCATAAGCTGATGGTCATGGGTTCGATCCCAGCCCTGGCACTTGCAATTTTTCGTCAGTTGCTCTCATTCCCGAGCGCGGCTGACACCTGACCCTCTTCAGAGCAAATGCTTTAACGGCCCCGGAAACTTTGATTTCGGCTAACGACAACTCATAAATGGAGCCCCAGTCGGACTGGAAAAGGAACAAGAGTCACACATCAACATCCTAGTGCTCATCATTCTACCATGTACAGGGTAGAAAAGTGACAGCAGCGCAAAGGCAACCAGTTCGATATAGTAAAATAAGAATAAAGGGCGAACATGATGAAATTGCCACACAGAAAATATTGTATAACTTTTGATTGCGTTCGTCAAAATAGCTAATTTTTTGATCATGAATAGTATATTATGTGTAGCTAATACTATAAAATTTTCATTAAAATCGATTAAGTATTGGCGCATATATTGTCGATATCATAAAATGAGATTTTAGAAAATTTGTGCACCCATTTAAAAAAATTACTTAGGCTATAACTTTTTTGTTACCTTTGAAACGTTTGAAAATTTCACTCGATATTCTTAACATAGTATCAATTAAGTGGTAAAAATTTGATCGAAATCGGTTCAGTACTTTTTCTAGTAAATATCCAAAGCTCAAATCGCTTCAAGGTAAATTTTAGGTACTTTTTGACCATTTTTAGTTCCGCGTGCACTATTTGGACTGTAGAACTGGTAACACTGTCCCTATTTTTATAAAACTTTGACAGTGTAAAATTGTTGTGTTAAACTGTTTACAGTGAAAATTTCAGCCATTTTTGTTGAGTACATTCAAAGTAAGAGCAGTTTGCATTTCACTATACCAAAAACCACATCTGCTTATTGTGACATAGTGCGACATATATGGCTATAACTTTTTAACGGTATGATCAAATTGAATGAAATTTTGACAAACTACTTCTGCATACATACTTTACGTACATAAAAATTTTCATTGAAATCGGTTCAGTATTTTTGGCGCCAGCGTTGAAACGGCAAAAAAGTGATATTTTCCAAAATGTTTGTTTGCACAAGATTCTCGAGTGGCAATTTCCTTGTTTCAACGATATCTCCGCCAATACTCAACCGATTTTAATGAAAATTTTATGGTATTAGCTACACATAATATACTATTCATGGTGAAAAAAATTGCTATTTTGGTGAACGCAATCAAAAATAATACAATATTTTCTGTTTGGCAATTTCATCGTGTTCGCCCTTTAGAAGACATTTGGGCGATGTACAAATTGTAACTGTAACTGCCAATTGGAATCACTCTCGCAGTGCTGTAAATTACGTTAAGCGGTTGAAGAATATAAGAAAAATGAAGAAATAAACGAAGAAATCCACGGACCCCTTGAAAAATATGGGAATTATGTTAGAAAAAATCGCAAAAGGAGTCTCGCAGAGTGTCCTGTATGTATATTTGAAAGAATCCTGGGTGAGATCTCTGAAAGCATGCTGAATCGCAAGAAAAAAAAAATGTGAAATTCTCGGGAACAACGGATCCCGGAAATATTCCCTAAAGAAATCTTGGGAGGAATGCCAGGGAGAATCTCGGACAGAATCCCAAGTAGATAAACCCATGAAGTAATTCCGAAAGGAGTCTCTGTAAAATTATATATCTCTAGAGAAATCTCTAAAGATCTTGCGGGAGCAATCCCTGAAACAATCCCTGAAATAATAGTTAAGGCAGGCATCCCGAAGGACCCAAGTAACAATTCCATTGCTGATTAGTTTTGTTTGATGTTTATAAGGGGTTTATTTCTGAAATATTTAAAACTTACGGTTTTATGACTACTTTTATGAAACAATTGATGAAATGTTCTATGGTATACTTGAAGATATCCATAAAGCCAGATTTGAAGAGTACACAAAACTCTCCGATATGTGAACCTACTGGCATTCATTATTACTACAATAAAACTGTTCAAAATCTCAACAGATGGCGATCTGTTCGATTAGTAACGACATTTGTTGGTGGAAAAGCAGAAACTATGACACTGCTAGGTTTACTGCGGTCATCATAAAAGTAAACTTGCTTTCGTTTTATTTTCGCTAATTATGGTCGTCGCCATATTGAAGAATCAGATACGTGAATGGAAAATAGTTTATTTTGCTCAAACTAGCAACGAGTTGAAAGTTTGCCGTCATTTCCATAGCATGCTCACACAAATAAACTCTCTCATCAGAATTTTCTTGTAATTCGAGATAGTTTGACTAAATTACCAAATTGGTTTATTTCAATCGAAGACGATAATATTCACTATTTCCGAAGCGCATTAATTTTATGTTTCTACAACTCCAAAATTCACGGTAAAATTGAATGGGCATCAGCAGAGAAGAGAAAGCCGTCTGCGGAGTCAGAAATTGATAAATATTTCATGCTGTTGGTCGCGACACCTAGCGGTTGAAATCACACTTTTTACACGGAAAATTTCAGCCGTTTTGACACGAAAGAGCAAAGTATTTCGGAGGCAGGTAGACCAGCTCAAAAACTGATTCGCAAAAAGATTGTGTTTAACTAGAATGTATTTTGGGGACACTTTTCGTGTGGTCGGTTTGTTCTGAGATGCCATTCTCTTCTCTGGCATCAGCCTAGCAACACAATAACTACAAAAATATTACTTTAAAATGATCGGTTTTTACTTGCGAATAATATCTCTTCCTGAACTTTACGTTCCATTGATGAAGCTTCTCTGTTTCTTGAGCTGTCATAATTTTTGTTGAAAAAAAACAGCAACAATCATCATTACCTCTTTTCGACTATGGAGAAATTTTCAACTAGGTTTTAAAACAGTTTTATTACTACTCTTTATACGGTTTGCAAAACCTCTCCGAGAGTGGTCTACTTAGCCGGATGATGCTCTTAATGAGGTTTTGATGTATGAATCAGTTCTGCAAGTTTTATTAAATTGATCATGGAAACCTCTTATAGAGTCGCACAAAACTTAAAATGTTACTTGGGGAGTACTGGAACAATTTATTTTAAGAAACTAGGGAAACATTAATGGAGAAGTTGCCGAATAAATTAGTGAAGAAATTCGTGAAAGAATTCAGGAGAAATCCACATAGGAATCCAAAAATAACTTTTGGGAGGAATTTTTGAAAAAATGCCAAAAAATCCCGAGAGAAATCAGATTCATGTGAAAATTAAAATAGCATCAAACGTGGAGCGGACCTGGTGTGGTGGTTAGAACACTTGACTATCACGCCGAGGACCTGAGATCGAATCCCATTCCCGACATACTCACAAAATGTAGGTTCTTCTTTCGGAAGGGAAGTAAAACGTGGGTCCCGAGATGAACTAGCCTAGGGTTAAAAATCTCGTTAATACAGACAAAAAAATAGCATCAAACGTATTATTTCCCGATTTTCCTTATCAATTTATGTTTATACATATTTGGAAATTAAAACAATACGAATCGATCCTGTTTGATTCGATTCGATGAGAACACTTATGCCGTTTTTCTTTATTATCCAGTTCCAACCTGGGTTGTAACTGGATCAGATCACAGTTTCCGACTTCGGTTTCGCTTGTACTAAAGTTTGTTTGACATTGTTTGTTTACACATTTTCCGCCAATCCACTTCCAACCCAGGTTAAAAAAGAAAAACGGCATTACAAACATTATGATTGCAAGAAAGTCGCCATTCTTGTTCTCTTTCTTTGCTCAGTAGCCTAAAAAATACAACATTTAATTGGTACCAAAGTCACGTCTAAGACAGCATAATATGACCACCTTTGGCTTTGGCAATCACAAGACCCGAACCCGAAAAAATACAAACCAAACAGAAAGGATGCAGCAGGATTTGTCTGCTAATTTTCGACCCCTCTCCACGTGGACCACCAGGTCGCGTTTGGCGCATAGCCGTATAATGAGTCACGCTGCGGAGGCAAGATTGGATTTCTGTTTGATCCCGCTCCGTCTGTTCCAAGTTCCAAGTGGTGAAGGTGAGTCTGTTGCGACAAGAATTTCAATTAGATACGAGTTGATTCCGAGGCTTTGATGTTGGTCTCCCGTTGTTGTTGTGGAGTGAAACGAGCGACCTCTAGGATCAGCTCATGAATTTGTTGCAAAACATGGCATCAAAAGTGGAAAACTTTCAACAAATCGTCCCCATCACCATAAATCATAACGGTAATTGAAACCATGTCGACAGGCTTGAATCAACACGTCCGGCCAATAAATCTGCACTCGGAGCGGCCGGAGAGCAATCGCGGAAAATGTTTTGCCAGCCTGACCACACGTCAGCTCCGCGGTGCTATCGAAAGCTGCTGGTGTGTAATGGTGAAAATTGACCTATTATGAAAATTCATAACACTTCCAGCGTGCAGCAGTGCAATCAGGTCTGACTTGGGCAGCCCAGTAAGGGCTGGAATAGCATTCCAGCGATCTACGCCGTCATAATTCACTGCAGCTATGGGGACGTCAAGGAGTGGACAAAAAGGAAGGACTCTGACCAGCAGCTCGGTAATGGCGTAGTCAGCGCAGTAAGCCAGTCTAAAACCACTGCCGCCGATTGGCGGCCACCCGGCAGCACACAGTCAGCGGTAGATGGCTACAGATTTATGACTTACATTTGCTACCAAAAACCGTTCGTTACTTTTGATTTATAGGTGGTTGATGGCCGATGACAGGCAGTTAGTGGTGGAAATGGTGAATCGATCTCAGCTGCCGGAAGTTGAATTTGTGGTTTTAAAATATTGTATATTATTCAATTTAAGCATCAATCAATCATACTGTCCAGTTAGTCCTGTGGCCATGAAACAGTTGATCCGATGACGGTAGGTTGAACTATAAAATCGTTCAATCGTGAAAATAGATAAAGAGCCATTCAAAAATGATGTCCATTACTTAGTTGTGAGATGAGCAGGGATTTGAGTGTAAGAAAGTGTGTTATCTATTTTAATAATGTGTTCCGCACAAGTTCATATAACTCTTATATGATTAAATATAGTACAGAGTTACATAAGCGTATGTGAAATAAACCTACATACCTACCTTATCTTGCTGGCTACAAACTTTATTCCAACGCCGAGCGTATAGTAGATCACCATCTTCGTACGTCTTGGCGATGTTTCTCCATTTTTCCCGAACGCATAGGGATTGCAGATCTTCTTCAACCGCGTGCAACCAGCGCGTTCGTGGCCGCTCACGAAGTTGTCGACCTCTACCTGGTTCCCCGATGAATATTGTTTTCGCTACTTTTTCTTCCAACATTCGCACTACAAGTCAAGCCCAATGAAGTCTGCCGTTTTTATTCGTTTCACAATTTTCGCATCTTTGTACACTTGGTACAACATGTGATTCATGCATCTGCACCATACTCCATTTTCTTGTTTCCCACCGAGAATTGTCCGCAGCACTTTTCGCTCAGTTAGCCTAGTGGTTAAGACTATAGATCGCCAATCCGGAGACGGCGGGTTCGATTCCCGTTCCGGTCGGGAAATTTTTCTCGACTCCCTGGGCATAGTGTATCATTGTACTTGCCTTACAATATACAAATTCATGCAAAGGCAGGCAAAGAAAACCCTTCAATTAATAACTTTGAAAGTGCTCAAAAAACAGTAAGTTGAAGCGAGGCAGGCCAACTCCAAGTGGGGACGTCGAGCCACAAAGAAGAAGAATAATTTTTTGCTCAAAAACTCGGAAAGACTTTCGGTCTACCTCCTTCAATGACCACGCCTCGTAACCATAGCGGGCAAGAGGAAGAATCAGCGTCTTATAGAAAGCAAATTTCATTTGCGCTTGCAAGTTACGGGACATAAGCTGGTTACGCAATCGGTTAGAGGGCCTATTCGCAGCTGCAATACGCCTTTTCACTTCACGGGAAACGTCTTTGTTACATGTCACAAGTGTTCCAAGACAAACAGATTTTTCAACAACTTCGAAGACATCCTCATCAATCATTACCTCAGCGCTAACATCACTAGGTCTTCCTCTGTCGCTACCCGCAATCATGTACATCGTCTTGGTAGAGTTAATCGTCAAGCCTCTCCTCGCTGTCTCTCTCTTCGGAGGAGCCTAAGCTTTCTCCACTGCCCTACGATCGATGCCGATGAGATCAATATCGTCCGCAAAGCCGAGGACCATGTGCGACCATGTGATGATAGTGCCATTTCTCTGCACTGTCCATATTCGCATAGCTGCCGTAAGCGCCACTGTTGTTTTCAACACACTTTTAAAATCTCAATAATGAATGATGCAAAATTTAAGATTTGTTTTCGCGTTGACATCCAACTAGTGATTAGATCTTGTGCTCTATTGAATAAAACCTGCCACAATTACCCAAGTATCATACAAGTCACAAATCAGTTGTGGAACTTAGATTGTTACGGGCAAACGGGTGCTCCCGGAAGCTTTGCCATGCCTATTAGGATTGCATGATGCATGACTGGTGCATGCGAATGCCACTGAAGCCGAGCGAAACGATAACGTAGATTGACTATCACACATTAACCCTCTTCTCAGGAATGGAAATAATATAGAGTAAAAAAATATAATTTGGACATGTATATAATTTGGACATGCACGGCGATGTATGCCTTGTTCCGGAGAGCTATTAAAAGTAGATATACTTCTCAATATCGATTAGGCTGATACAAATTATATTTTGACTTTTTGTCTCCCCCCACCCTTCAAAAATTTTTGGCTGGATTTTGCATTTTGAGGGGGCAGATAAAAAAATATTTATCAAAATTTCGGGTCTTGCTCAAAATTCCTTAACAAATCCGATGAGTTTTAAATTTTTTTCAAATTAAATGCTTTATTATTTTTACCCTCCCCCCCCCTCCCCCCTCGATCAGTCAAAGAGTGGTACGACAAAAAGTGAAATAAATATTTGTAACGGCCTTATTGGATAAAATAGACCCTATTCTGATGAATTACGTTGAAAATACGCTTAATTAAGAATTTACTTCAAAATTATCGAAAATGTAAATTATTTCACTAAAACCCCTCAAATGCACAGGTATGCAAGACGACATACACTTCATAGTCACTCACCTCAAAATGGTTAAGAGTGTTGGTTACTTTGCAAAATAATCAATTGCTTTCTAAGAAAACTAGGGGACGATTTTTCCAACGTTGTCCTCAGCCTATCCAAAATACATGAATTACCATATATGTTTTTATGATATATAATATGTTTGGAAGATCCAGAGGAAGCTTTAGAAAAATGACTTATAATTTAACGTATGATGTTGCATTATTATTATTTCAGATAAGCATTATGAATGAACAATGCATCGTACATCCAATCTCTTCCCAGGAATCAGAAAAAATAAAATAAAATATCAAAATAGTTTTGGCCAAAAGACAAATTAATGTCGAGCCTATATATTTGGCTGAAATTATTGCTACCATGGTTGGAATGTGTCAACAACGACAAAAATACAAATTTGTTATGAATACCATTTTTGCTTTTTCTCCATCATACAAATATGTAAACAAAACCATTTACGATTTCCGCGATTGAGATTCGACTATTAAAAGTGCAGTAACAATCATATGCGACTGTAAAAATGAATATACGATTTCTACGATTTCATTCACCTCGTATACGACGCAAGTGTGACGCAAACGATCAATATACAACATTGTTAAAGTTGTATACGATTTCACCGATTTTTATCATACCTTTAGGTAGCAAGCTCGATTTAGCAGATTCATATACGATGTGAAGCGACGATTTCCACGATTCAAAGAAATCATATATACAATGCTAGCGAACTTGCCGCTTGACACTAAGAATGTATGTTTTTTCACGATTCTATCCGATTCTGTGCGATCCTACCGATAGTATCTCGCACCTTATATGATCGGAGACGACTATATGAAACAAAATCGCAATTGAAATTTAATTTGGCATGAAATGCGATTTTGCGCAATCACTGTCAACAAATATACATATTGTATACTGATTCAATATATGAAAATATACGATTTTTCCCAGACAATGATTTACGATATGTGGTTGGCTGGGACTCCGATATACACAAGCTGCGGCAAGCAAACCTGGATTAGTGGGTTGGTGTCAAGCCCTGCGAGCCAGCCGTAAAAGACTAGCACCGGAAAATCAACAAGAGAGAATGCGAACCGATACCAATGGCGACGACCACAGCGACGAAAAGGGACATGCGATTGGAAGCTCGGTATGTGGAACTGCAGATCTCTCAACTTCATCTGGAGCACCCGCATACTCGCCGATATACTGATGGACCGCGGGTTCGGAATCGTAGCGCTGCAGGAGGTGTGTTGGACAGGATCTATGGTGCAAACGTTTAGAGGTAATCATACCATCTACCAGAGTTGCGGCAGCATACGCGAGCTAGGAACAGCTTTTATCGTGTGATGGGTGATATGCAGAGGCGCGTGATCGGTTGGTGGCCGATCGACGAAAGAATGTGCAGGTTAAGGATCAAGGGCCGATTCTTCAACTTCAGCATAATAAACGTGCACAGCCCACACTCCAGAAGTACTGATAATGATAAAGACGTATTTTGCGCGCAGCTCGAAAGCGAGTATGATCGCTGCTCAAGCCACGACGTCAAGATCATCATAGGAGATTTAAACGCTCAGGTAGGCCAGGAGGAATTCAGACCGACGAAGTTCAGCGCCCACCAGCAGACGAACGAATACGGCCTACACCTCATTGATTTCGGCGTCTCAAAAATATGGCCATACGTAGCACCTTTTCCCAACACAGCCTCCCTTATCGTTACACCTGGAGATCACCACAGCAGAAGGAAACTCAAATCGACCACGTTCTGACTTCTGGCGGCACTTCTCCAACATTATCGACGCCACTATCTGGTGATGGTCAAACTGCGGCCAAAACTCTCCGTCATCAACAATGTACGGTACCGGCGACCGCCACGGTACAACCTAGACCGACTGAAGCAATCGGATATCGCCTCAGCATACGCGCAGAATCTCGAGGCCACGTTGCCAGACGAGGGCGAGCTGGATGAGGCCCCTCTAGAGGACTGCTGGAGTACAGTGAAAGCAGCCATCAACGACGCAGCCGAGAACACCATCGGGTACGTGGAACGAAATCGACGGAACGAATGGTTCGACAAAGAGTGCAGAACGGTTCTGGAGGAGAAGAACGCAGCGAGGGCGGTAATGCTGCAGCAAGGGACTCGACAGAACGTGGAACGTTATAAAAAGAAGCGGAAACAGCAGACCCGCCTTTTTCGGGAGAAAAAGCGCTGCCTGGAAGAAGCGGAGTGTGAAGATATGGAACTGCTGTGCCGTTTCCAAGAAACACGGATGTTCTATCAGAAGCTCAACGCGTCCCGCAACGGCTTCGTGCCGCGAGCCGAAATATGCAAGGATAAAGACGGAAGCCTCTTGACGCACGGACGTGAGGTGATCGAAAGGTGGTAGCAGCGCTTCGATCAGCACCTGAACGGCGTGGAGAACGTTGGCACGGGAGCACACGGCAACGAAAGAAACTACGACGCCAGAGCAGTGGAGGACGGAAACTATCCAAGTCCCACGCTGAGGGAAGTTAAGGATGCCATTCACCAGCTCAAAACCAACAAAGCAGCTGGTAAGGATGGTACCGCAGCTGAACTCATCAAGATGGGCCCAGAAAAGTTGGCCACCTGTCTGCATCGGCTGATAGTCAGGGTCTGGGAATCCGAACAGCTACCGGAGGAGTGGAAGGAAGGGGTAATCTGCCACATTTACAAGAAAGGCGACCATTTGGAATGTGAGAACTTCAGGGCGATCACTATTTTGAATGCTGCCTACAAAGTGCTATCCCAGATCATCTTCCGTCGTCTGTCACCTAAAACGAATGAGTTCGTGGGAAGCTATCAAGCCGGCTTCATCGACGGCCGATCAACAACGGACCAGATCTTTACCGTACGGAAAATCCTCCAGAAATGCCGTGAATACCAGGTCCCAACGCATCACCTGTTCATCGACTTCAAAGTGGCATACGACAGTATCGACCGCGCAGAGCTATGGAGAATCATGGACGAAAACAGCTTTCCTGGGAAGCTGACTAGACTGATTAAAGCAACGATGGACGGTGTGAAAAACTGCGTATGGGTCTCGGGTGAACTATCCAGTTCATTCGAGTCTCGCCGGGGACCGCAACTAGGTGGTGGACTCTCATGCCTACTATTTAACATTGCTCTGGAAAGTGTGATGCGGCGAGCCAGGCTCAACAGCCAGGGAACGATTTTCACAAAATTCGGTTAATTTGTGTGCTTTGCGGACGACATGGATATTATTGCTGGAACATTTGGAACGGTGGCAGAGCTGTACACCCGCCTAAAACGAATGCCTCAAAAACAAAGTACATGCTGGTAGGCGGAACCAAACACGACCGGATCCGTCTGGGTAGCAATGTTACGATAGACGGGGCTATTTTCGAGGTGGTGGAGGAATTCGTCTACCTTGGATCCTTACTGACGGCTGACAACAACATGATGCGTGAAATTCGGAGGCGCATCATCAGCTGAAGTCGGGCCTACTACGGGCTCCAGAAGATACTGAGGTCGAAAAAGATTCACCCACGCACCAAATGCACCATGTACAAAACGCTAATAAGATCGGTGGTCCTTTCAGTCACGAAACATGGACCATGATCGAGGAGGACCTGCAAACACTCGGAGTTTTTGAGCGAGGCGTGCTAACCCAAGTAACAATCTTAATTCTATTTGGTTTTATTTGTTTTTATGATAGTTTTATCGGAACATTGCATATTCTAGTTGATCTTATCGGAGTCTCAGCTGAGCACAACTATTCTTTGTCAATATGCGGTTTTAAACACACCTCCAAGAATACTTGAGGTTCAGTTCATAAAACCATAAACACAACAAGAACTGTTGAACTTATTTTCAGTTTTATAAGGTTCTTGTAGTTATCTTCAATCATCCGTTCTTGATCAAGAGTAACTGTTCTCGCATAAGAACAGTTTGGTACATGAAAAATACAAGAAAAAACTCAAGCATCAGATTTTGATTCTCATCGTTTCATTATTGCTGCCAATCAAGAACATCTACCCGGAAACCCAACCGCAACGCGGTGCAGTGCCAAGTTCCTCCGGTTGCAGCATTCGAAATGAGGTGGGTATGGTCATCTAAGACATCGTTACCGGTGCAATCGGGATTCCAATCATCGATCTTCAAAATCAACAACTACTTACCTGTTGGAAGTGCTGACCGGAGGAATGAGGCACTGCACCGCATCAAGGCCGGTTATCGAAAAAGGTCTGCCTGGTTGGCAACGGTACCGGGCTGATCAATAAATTCATCGGACGAGATTCACAAAATCCACCGCAGTGCGATAATTTATTGTTTGTTTACAATTTAGCGTACATGTTTTATGACGTTCTTGGCGGAGTTTGCATAAACCTATATCAAGAACGTTATAAACCTGAGTACTCTTGAGTAATACTTCTTACCCTTGCATAAGATGAAATAAATTTAAGGCGTTCTGGATGGAGGCCAACCAGGCTGCATTGAGAACGTTATAAATCCTAGTATTCTTGAGTTATGCTTTTAGCTCTGGCATGAGTTGAAAGAAATTTAAGACGATCTTATGGTAATGTTGATTAAAACCATCGATGATGGACCGTCCACCGGCCTAGATTTCAATGGAAGCCATGTTGAGAAAACTCATGAGCAATGTTCGCATGACCAGGAATAATATTTTTAAATATTTTATTAGTGCGTTATAATAGAAGCGCGTTGCAATTTTTGGAAGTATCTTGCAACATATATACGATGAATTTCGCTTGGCATTTGGCATCCTTGTTACACCACGGAAATATTTCCAATTTGTGTAATAAATTAATTCCGATTACAATAATGTGTCATTTTCATTGTGTTTTTAATTTCAATTTAATTCACCAAACTTTTCTGTCGACATAAAAGCTGCATCAGCAACAACACTGACAAATTTATTATCGTTTTATCGTGCACTTGAAGAATTCTACAAGGAGAGAGCAATTCGCCTTGAGGACAACTTGGGAAGTACAACAAGTTTTAAGAGAAATTTAAAAACAACTCTCCAAGAGCATCTTAGGATGGGCCTCTTTGGTCTTATGGCGGGTTTATGGTTGAGTTGATGTCGTGTTGCAGAGCAATTTGGTTTATGCATGGTTTTAAAGAACAGGTGTTGAAGAATACTTCAAAAGCATTATAAAATTAGTTTTGTTACTTGGGAAGGACGACCTTCGGCGGCGTGCAGGAGAACGGTGTGTGGCGGAGAAGGATGAACCACGAGCTCGCTGCACTTTACGGCGAACCCAGCATCCAGAAGGTGGCCAAAGCCGGAAGGATACGGTGGGCAGGGCATGTTGCAAGAATGCCGGTCAACAACCCTGCAAAGCTGGTGTTTGCAACGGATCCGGTTGGCACAAGAAGGCGTGGAGCGCAGAGAGCACGATGGGCGGATCAGGTGGAGCGTGACCATACAAGCATTGGGCGCGACCGAGGATGGAGAGCGGCAGCCACAAACCGAGTGTTGTGGCGTACTATTGTTGATTATTATATGCTTAGTTAGATTGGCTATTTTCGGTGAAATGATCTACAAACAGCATTACTTGCGTAACGCGTTTCGGTCTACTACTCTTCGACCATCATCAGACGCCTAAAAAACATTTATTTGTTACAAACGTTATTCACATACAAACAGACCATTAAACAAACAACATTCAGCTGATTTACTTCACAATTACGTCAGACGATTAATTTTTCTTTTGGTCAATTTTCTCTATATATATCCCACTACCCCCCTAGTCTACGTTACAAGTTCCTCTCTTTCTTCGTCGTCTCCTCTCATGGTTGACGTCATTTCTCATTGTTGCTTTCTCAGTTGCGCCAATAGACCGTTGTAGGTTGAATTGAAATTCCCACACTCACGCTGTAGGTTCACTGTGTGTGCTTCTCCTCGTTTCTTTATGTGGAATACCTCTGTAATACAATGTAAGTGTTGTTTGTTGAATGGTCTGTTTGTATGTGAATAATGTTTGTAACAAATAAATGTTTTTTAGGCGTCTGATGATGGTCAAAGAGTAGTAGACCGAAATGCGTTACGCAAATATAGGGTGTCCCAGAAAGTATGGGCACAACTTTGCAGCTCTGCCATTTATGAATGGATGCATAAACAAACTTTATTTTCACACATATCCTGCCTTAATGTAGTAACATCAAATGCCAATCATTTAAATTTGAATTTGACACTTCGTTTGAATGCGGTAGAACATTCCCTAAAAGACCTTTTAAAGCTTCTGCACAATTTGCTATATTTTTTAATAACATCGCTCAACAAATTGTTTTCTACGCACGAAATTAAGCTCGATAAAAATTTCAAAAAATATATCCGTGTATTTCTATATGCGTATCTATTATACAACCCTTAGTTTGAATTGAAAAAACTTATACTTTTGAACCTGAAAAATTAATTTAAACACCAAAATCGATATTTTTTAAAACCCGTTTTTCTAATAGTTCAAAACATGCTTCTGAATATATATCACAACATGCAGAAAATTACATTTTAATTTCACTATAGGTAAAATAAATGCTCCAGCTTTATAAAGTGTAAATTGAATTATTTTTATTCTCGTTAAAACATGTTTAAAAACGCGAATGTCTGTGGGCATGTTTTATCCAGAAAGGGAACGTCCATAAATTACGTCACGCCAAATTTGCTGATTTTCAACCCCCCCTCCCCCCTATGTCACACTTTTTGTATGAGGACTCGAAAAATTTTCTATGAGTCGTCACACTTTGCTGAACCCCCCCTCCCCCCTCAGAGCGTGACGTAATTTATGGACGCTCCCAAATGGAAAAGGCGAATTTTCCAGTTTTCTCAAAATTCTGACATATCCGTACGCACAGGCATAATATATTTTTATAAAAATATTCAATCAATCATCTGTAGAAACATGTTTTCGATTATATCATGTGAAAAATATTCGGAAAAAATGTTTCGAATTTGAGTATTTGGCAAAACCATAAAATAATAGTTTGTGCAGAAGTTTTGAAAGATGTTTTTTTCATTTTAAACATTCTGCATGCAAAACCCTTTTTAATGTCTTAACTCTTTACAGGTATCAATCAAAATACCTTGAATAAAAATACAAAAATATAAAAATTGTTGTTTGTTAAGAAAATGATTGTATTTCAGCTATACAAAGTTGTGCCCATACTTTCTGGGACACCCTATAATGCTGTTTGTAGATCATTTCACCGAAAATAGCCAATCTAACTAAGCATATAAAGTATCGCGGTGATCAAACCAAGTCAGATATTGTTGATTATGTATTGTCTTAATGATGTTGAACAAATAAATGAATGTATGTAAGACTTAGGACTGGACTGGACATGACAGATTACAAAACGTAACTTTGTATAATTAAAGAAGTTACCGTTGCACCCGTAGACTTTAGGATTTAAACTCAAGAACAGTTTAGATGACCTATTACTACTACTACTACTACTACTACTACTACTACTACTACTACTACTACTACTACTACTACTACTACTACTACTACTACTACTACTACTACTACTACTACTACTACTACTACTACTACTACTACTACTACTACTACTACTACTACTACTATACTAAGTGTACGGTCACCCATCTCATGCTCATATGTGGGTCCAGACCTCCGTTGAAAATCCTGCTTTAAATGTGGGAAATGTAGAAAAAACTAAATCGTCTAGAACAGCATGTTCAACCCATTCAAATCGCAAATTTTCACCCATGTCGGAAAATCATGCCATCATAAACATAAAACTGCATCTGAACGACCACTCTCCAATGTTATGCTAGCCTTTCAACGTATATTTTATGATCCCCGACGCAAACGATGCAATGGAATCCCTAAATCCCCCACACAACATTCATTAGTTCACGCGAAGCCGAAAATCCGATTTTTATTGCTTGCAAACAAGTTTTTAAAAACTAGATTCATTTTCCACGCCACCATCATCCGGATTGGAGGTTTCGGTAGTTCCTTCCTCCGCTGTGAAAATTCGCCCAACCCCCAACCGCCCAGCCGAGGAGAGAGGATCATTGCAATTTATAGTTTAAAATAAAAACAAATTACATTCAGCCAAAAATTTATGGCTTCAGAATTTGCTTTCCCGCTCGCTCGGAATGCGAGAATTTATGCACAGCTAAGCAAAAAAAGGCGAAAAACGCAGCATTTCGGAAACGGGTGAGGACAAAAATGAATACACACCGAAACTCGGATTCGGATGATAGCCGACAAAGATGGACACCGAAAAATTGCATACCGTATAAAATCACTCGGCCGGAAACTCGTAAACTTTGGAAACGCGCTGGAATTCTTATTTTTCGATGAACGAACTGACTGGACAGCTTCTGCCTGAGAGGCACCTACTGACGACGACGACGACGACGACGACGACAACGCGCTGGCCAATGGTCTCCAGGGTACACTTTTCATAATCGTTCCAACCAACGACCACCGACGATGACGATGAGGAAGACGCCGACGACCGAGCTTTGGAAAATCCACCTCCTCTGCCGTCCAACAATGGCTGACGACGGCAATGTCCCTATACCCCGCAACTAAGCGTGTGCTTTGCGAACTAGGACTAGGACGAGCTGGCTTCGGGGAGGATCATTGGGTGAAATCTGCTCCGTCCGGGGCCAACAACCAACACAACGACGGTGGGCGCAATCCGGGAGCCAAGTAATTGGATTATAATCTGTGAAATACGATTTCCCATTTTGCGAAAGTTGCTCCACGCGACAACGTCCACAGCAAATCCTAGTCGAGGTGGTCGGTGCGGTGCGATGGTGGTGTCGTAGTTGTCGAGAGCAAACATTGGGGACCCAAAAGTTTTCCTTAACACAAAAGCTCATTTTCCCATGCTCCCCGAAAACACTCCGCGTGATACAATGCAGCGAAGATATTGTCCGTTGTTGCGCGTGTTTATGCAAGGGTCACAGCGTTTCGGGTTAGGGTTACTAGAGATTTTTGTGAGGACCATGCGATGATTTTTTTTTTAATTTGTTAGCATCAAGGACAGTTCATTAGTGCCTATATCGTATGACCAGCTCAACCAGAACAACACCAGAAAAGTCTTTAGGAATTCCTACAGGAGTTCCTTCAAAGATTTTCCTAAAACTTCAATCAGGGATTTCTCAGAAGTTTCTTTGGAGATCTCATCAGGAACCCCTTCAGAGGTATCTCTAGTAGTTGCTTCAGAGGTTGTTTCAAGAGGATTCAGGGATATTACCAGGAGATTTACCAGGGATTCATCCAAAAGTTTCTTCAGAGATTCTTATACGAGGTCCTTCAACAATTAGTCTAGGAATTCCTACAGGAGTTCTTTCAGAGATTGCTCCAGGTTTCCTTCAGGAATATCTCTAGAATTCCAATAAGAAATTTCTACTGGCGTTCGTTCAGTGATCTCTCTAGGAGTTCCTTCAGATATGGCTCCTGTAGTTTCTTCACGGATCTCTCCAGAAGTTCCTTGCTTAAATTCTTTTTTTTTCAGAGATTCTTCCACGAGAATCCAGGGATGCCTCTTCAAGGGTATCCACAAGAGTTTGTTCAGTAATTTCTGCAAGGACCCTTCAAGTATGCAGGATTTCTTTCAAAATTTTCACCTGAGGTTCCCTCTGGGATTCCTTTTTAAATTTCTTCGAAATTCCTCATGGATATTTGTCACCACCGATTTTCCAGGAGCTGTTTCTGGGATTTGTCCAGGAGTATTTTCAAGTATTCATCCAGAGGTTCCGCCAGGAATTAATGCAGCAATTCCTTCGAAGACTCCTGTCGTATAGTAGTTCTTTTAACCCTCTAATACCCAAATTTTTGATTTTGATCTAAATATCATTTTTCGTCATCTAAAATCGATTTAAACAAGTTGTGGAAGATGATTTTCTTTAATTCTCCTTTTATATTTTTCCTGGAAGCCAATTTGGGGAACGGATCTTTTGAGATAAAAACATTTTGAGATTTAATGATGTTTGTTGAAATATTATTATTTTAAATTTTTTTCACAGAAAATTTTATTTTCCGTGTAATTTAAAGAAAAATAATTTTAGAGTGTATTCGATTCCCTTAAACTATTAAACAAGGATAGAATGATTTGGGAAAAATTTAAAATATGTTAATTTTAGCGATTCAATACAAAATAAACAATGACTTCTAAAAGGTGACTAAAACATCAATTTTTCAATGATTTTTAAAAAATGTAAATACGCTTTAAAATACACCAACAACCATTTTGAGATATACAGAACAGTCCTTTATATCAGCCAAAAATATAAAAAAAATGATTTTCCACGAAACAAAAATTACAAAAATGCTCAAAATATACCCCGTCTAAAGGCGGGATTGGGTATTAGAGGGTTAAGGATTGCTCCAAACGTTCCTCCAAAGATCTCCCTAGTATGTAGTTCACTAGTATTTAGAAGTTTCATTAGATATACCAAAAGGATTTCGATCAGTGATTCTTTCTGGAGGGTTTGGGGATGCCTTCAGGAGATCCACCAGAGATGTATTCATCTCCGTCTGGAATTCTCACAGCAGGTCCTGTAGAGATTAACCTTAGAGTTCCTCCAGGGATTCCTTCCGAAGTTTCTTCATGATTTCCTGCCGGAGTTCCCTCTGGTATTAGTCCAGGTGTTCCTTATGAGATTTCTCCAGGAGTTTCAGGAATTCTTCCAGAAGTTGCTTCAGAGATCTCTTCAAGAGATTTTTCTGGGATCTCTCAATTTTTTATCAGAGATAGCAGGATCCAAGGATACCTCCATGAGAATTCAAGGATTCCATCAGAAGTTTCTTCAGGGTTGCTTATAGAAGATCCTTCAGGAATTAATACTGAAGTTCCTTTAGGGATTCCTGCAGGAGTTTTTCTTCGATGATTTTCTTCAAGAGGATTCAGATATGCTATCCGGAGTAACATCAAGAATTTCTTCTTTACGGCTTTTCGGGCCCGTATGAAGTTGATCATCAATATTAACTTCTTTTCTCGATCAGCCTAGTAAGCTGTGTAGTGTCGGTAGCGATTGTCTCAATTTGCTAAGAATAACACTACGAACCGCCTGTTCCGGTGTAAGAGTCCTCCAATAGGTAACCCCTAATTCATGGTGTGATGCGGCTTCATGCTTACCGTGCCTAGGAATGAATGGCTTATTTAGGCTTTATTAGGGGATCTAATAAAAGCTAATCGCAAACGGAGCCTGTGGAGTACCAGGGCGCCCTCCACAGTATGTTGCCCTTACTGCGCTTACCGGAGTAATGGTGCAGTGGACCTTGTGTTTCTCCGAGATAATCAGCTGCCCTTCTTTAGTCTTGCTTAAGGCTGAATAAGGGCGAGATTATGAAGATGTTGTTGATTAGTTTAAATTTTCACCTATATGGTTTCGCATTATGCGATTTTCACAGTGTATTCTGTGTATCCTCGCCTTTGGCGTTTTCCAATCGATACCGATTTGGTTTTGTTGAAGCTGTTCTTTGTTGTCCTGTTGTTGCGAAGAGTTTAATCTTGCCTAGTTTGGGTAGTGGCTACGGTTAGGATAGCTCAGATCAATCTTCAGCATAAAAGAACAGCAACGATCAATCTTTGCAGACTTATGCAAAATGGTTCAGCCCAAATGATCTTGGTCCAAGAACCTTACTGCCGTAAGGGAAATTTCTATCTAGGAAACCTTGTGAACCCGGTGTTTGCTATTTTCAGTAAACATGAAATGGCAAACTCGCGTGTCATGCCTCGAGCCTGTGCGCTTGTCAACAACGCAATAGTTGCTACACTCATCTCTAAACTAACCACTAGAGATATATGTGCTATCACAATTGATGTATCTGTTGGAAACCTCAACAGGAAATACGTCTATTGTTCGGTTTATTTACCGCATGATGAACCATCCCCTACGGATGCTTTCAAGCAAGTCATCGCATATTGCACTTCAAAAGGCCTTCCGCTAATTATTGGCAGTGATGCTAATGCTCACCATATCATGTGGAGCAGCTCAGACATTAACTTGAGAGGCTACAGTTTGATGGAGTACTTAAGTAGTACAGATCTTGCATTACTTAACATAGGCAACCGCCCAACTATCATGGTATCTGCTAGAGAGCAAGTGTTAGACATAACGCTTTGCTCTAATAGAATCAGTCACAAGATTGCACAGCTTGTGGCATGTGACAGATGAAGAATCTTTGCCTGACCATCGCTATATCTTTTTTTGAACATTTAAATGTGACTTCGCAAACATTGCGTTTCAGGAATGCCCGGTCAACAAACTGGGATTTTTTCGCCGATTTGGTTGCGGCCAAATTTCATGGATACTCACCACCCATTGACACTCCAAGTGATTTAGATGATGCCGTTGATACTACAACGGCCTTCATCATGGAAGCTTTTGAAGAAGCCTGCCATCTGCGGTCTGTGAAGACCACGAGAGGAACCCCTTGGTGGAACTCCGATCTGGCGAAGCTCGGGAAACAATGTAGAAAGAGTTGGAACAGACGACGTTCGGTTGGATCGGAGGCTTTCAGGTCGGCTCGCAAGGCCTACAGGAAAGCTCTCCGGTCTGCTGAACGATCCGGCTGGAAAAACCTTTGTACAAATGTTTCCAGTTTGAGTGAAGTCAGTCGGTTAAATAAAATCCTTGCGAAATCTAAGTATTTCCGAGTGAACGAGCTTCGTTTGCCAAATGGCGATCCGACTTCCTCTGATGAGGAAGTTCTGGAATGCTTATTCAGCACACACTTCCCTAGATGTGTAAGTGTTACATCTTCGGATGAACCTGATGTCTTTTCTTGTAGTTACGATTCCCTGGCATCGGCTCGGAGTATTGTGACTATAGAATCGATTGAGTGGGCACTTAATAGCTTCGCTCCTTTCAAATCTCCTGGGACAGATGGGATTTATCCTATTTTGCTTCAGAAGGGATTTGATTATTTCAAACATGTTTTGAAAAAAGTACTTGTTTGCAGTTTTGCTACAGGGTATATTCCTAAATCTTGGCGGGATATTACTGTGAAGTTTATTCCGAAACTGGGTCGTGCGTCGTATGAAGAAGCAAAGAGTTTCAGACCTATCAGTTTGACCTCTTTTCTTCTGAAATGCTTAGAACGCATTGTGGGTCATCACACCCGTGATGTTCATCTGGCCAATGTGCCTCTTCATGTGAACCAACATGCCTACCAATCTGGTAAGTCCACTGTGACTCTTTTACACAAGGTTGTTTACGATATCGAGAAAGCATTCGCTCAAAAGCAATCTTGTTTGGGTTCAAAATCCGATATCTCTTCTCGACATTGCGTCTATCAGGGAATAGGAAATTGAGTGTTTGTGGATGCCCCCAAGGGGGAGTCTTATCACCGCTTTTGTGGAATCTCGTAGCAGATACGCTATTGACGGAACTCAATAATAGCGGTTTTCCTACTTATGGTTTTGCCGACGACTACCTAGCATTATTAGTTGGTATGTGTATCACCACCCTTTCGATCTGATGCAAAGCGTCCTTCAGGTGGTTGAGGGTTGGTGTCGCCAATATGGCCTTTCGGTTAAAACATCTATTGTTCTTTTTACGAGTAAAACATCTATTGTTCTTTTTACGGAAAGGCAAAACCGTAATGGCGTTCAACCTGTGCGTCTCTTTGATTCTGAAATCGATGTGACTGAACAGGTAAAGTACGTTGGAGTCATTCTTCATTCCAACTTTCCTGGACACCCCACATTGAGATCAGAATCAAGAAAGCTTGTATGGCCTTCACGCAATGCCGGCGAACCTTTGGTACAACTTGGGGTCTTAAACCCAAGTATATCAAATGGATTTACACAACTGTTGTTCGGCCAACATTGGATTATGGTTGTCTTGTGTGGTGGCAAAAGGGCGAAGTGAGAACGGTTTAATCAAAGTTAGACCATCTTCAAAGGATGTGCTAAATGGCGACCTCTGGAGCATTCTCTTGAACTCCCACGGCAGCGCTCGAAGTTCTCTTTGACGTTGCTCCACTACACATTCATCTCAAACAAGAAGCACTTTCTTGCACTTACCGTCATCGGGTACTCGGTCTACTAGAGGAAACTCCTGTGAACCGCAGATCAACACACACCTCGTTGTTTCCACTTTTGGTGAATTGGGACAAAGTTGTCCTCGCTCTAAGTGATCTTACAATTGCTTGTTATTTTCCATATAAGACATTTTCCACGAAATTCCCTTCCCGGGAAGAGTGGACATCTGGATATTTGGAAAGAAGTATTTCAGACGGCCTCGTATGTTACACTGATGGCTCCCTTCTCGTCGAGCAGTTGCTGGTGTTTATTCTCGTGAGCTAAGGCTGTATTAGTCTTACACACCTGGTAGACACTGCACCGTTTTTCAGGCCGAAATCTTTGCTCTTATGTGCGGAGTGCAATTACCCGGGTAGACGTGAATAACATAATCATATCTTAAAACCATCAAATTTTGATGTCATATCTTAATATGATATTGATAAGATATTCAAAAAGTTGTCAAATATCCGCTCAATATCTCATCGTGATATGATTTCCAAATTAGTACTTAATTTGATCTTTGGAAAGCCTTGTGCAACCCGCTGTATAAATGTCGAAATTTCCCAACATTGCGCATGAAAACTATTTTAAGTTTTCAACGTTCATTATGCGCCGTCCCCAAATAACGTAACGCTTCAGGAGATAGTTTTTTCATAAATTACGTAACGCTTCAGGGAAACAAGGAATACAGCCTAGCGATACGACCAATACAAAAAAGTTGAAGTTATCATACAAAAACAAATAGAAGTAGAAGTAGAAATGGCCTTCATTTTCAATAAGCGGCTTTATAGATGCGGATTTCGGATCACCGGATGATTTGGGAGCTTTATCAACCCGCTAAGCGATTAACGACCGTTTTAAAAAACGGATCATTTGATTCTAGATTCAACAAAACATACCGTTGTCGACGACCAGCTGTTTGAGTTTCAACCAACAAATTGCGTAGTGATTCTGCCTCGGGAGTACGAACAGACGACAATCGTGACCACTATGATCTTCTGAATGTTTCCAAAGCTTTTCTGGGCGATAGTTCACAATAAGGCACGTTCAGTGAAGTACTACATTTTTAGCTGTTTTTTTTTGATACCTAGAAGGTAAATTCTCCGTTTTTGCAACGAAATTATGCAAAAAGCGTGGATATTATGATTCTTTTCCTTATTTAATGTTGTTAGAACAAAACTCTGGAAAACTTTGTTGCAAGAAATGGAGAAAACAATAACACAGTCACCCAAAGTTTTGCTCAAACAGCATTAGGAAGGCAAGGAATCATGATAGCCACGCTTTTTGCGTCATTTCATTGCATTAATGGATAATTTACCTTCTCACCATACAAACATTCAGCTCATTTCAATAATCTAGTACTTCACTGATTGCGTCCTATTGGTGGAAATTCGTTCTGTTTTAGGCGCAAAATAAACCAAACATGTTTCTACACATGTCGTTTTTAAAGTTTGGAGCAGTAACTTTGTTAACAATTCAGAGAATATGCATAATGTGAAATGTGCTCTCTTAGAAAATATGCAATTCGTAATTGAGCCTTAATGCATTTTAATTTTCCATACTATCGCTTCAGTTTGCAAATTTTGGGTGGAAACTGTATTAATATTCTGCAATAGAACATTTATCATTGGGAAATCTGAAAAATACAGCTTAGGATCAAAATTAGCTCTTCACATTTGCAACTCCAACATCCAGAAATCGAAAGATCTGAAAATTACTGCTCAAGATCAAAATTAGTTCTTTCACACACTCATCTACAACATGGCGAGACCAAACCAACACAGCTACCATGAGTCGCAAATACCTTGGAAAACTTAGAACTTGATGCTCTTGTTATCGTCTATTTTCAGATATGAGTCGTAGTGCAGTGGTAATGTCACTGCTCATAAATCACAAGGTCATAAGTTCGATTCTGGTCGCGGCCATTTTTATTTTTTTTACTCTAATTCATCTGTCAGATCATTTTATGATATTGGTTTGATGTGCCACAGCCCAGATCTCCCCAGATATTGGTCTGATCTTATAATATCAAAATGATATATTATTATGTTCTTCCCCATACTAATTTTTGATCTTATTTTTGATCTTTTATCTCTTATGTCAAACAAACCAATAGCTTATTATGATCTTGAGTACTTCACTGAGGAATATCAAAAGATGATATTGTTTTGTTTTTTACTTCTACTCGGGAAGTAATACAACCTAGCGTTACGACCCATACAAAAAAGCAAAACTTTGGAAAACTTTGTTGCAGGAAATGGAGGTAACTGTGTTTTTTTTTTTTTTTTTTTTTTTTTTTTTTTTTACCCTCCGCTGACCCCCATACCAAAATGCTCGCACAGAGAGCAATCTGGTGATGGACACTTACTAAATTAAAATTAGAAACAAAAAAAAAACGCGGGACTTAGTATTACAAAGGATATAAGGTGAAATCCCAGTGGAACATAGTTCCTTTGAAGGGATTCACACTAAAAACAAATAACGATAAAAACTAACAACTAACGTTCTTTAAAATGAGTGAGACTTTATGTGGCTGACAACTATTAAACTACTGGTATTTACAATAAAAATAAAAATAAAAATGAAAATGCAGGAAAAAACTAGCAGAGCCAGAAAAACCTACATACAAATGAAAATGAAGAAGGTTGACATGATTAAAGGAGATATTCATTTACATTCCGTGTTATGTACTGCTTTAGTTTGCTTTTAAAGAATAAACTATTTTGTATTATTTTTAGATCGTTGGGAAGTGTATTGAACTTGGATGGACCGTAATTTTGAATGCGTACAAGACCCATGTTTGTCGACGCTTTGCTTCGCAACAACTCATTTGCATGCCTAGTGTGCTGTACAGCACTTCTTGCTGAAAAAACAATATTATGGTGAAAACTGCGGTTGTATAAAGTGTTATGGACGTACATGATTGTTTGGGAATCGCGCAGACCCATAATGGGTATAATTTTATGACGGGAACTAGAGTAGAGCAAAACGGTCGAATACAAGTGAGGTAGACTGAAAATTACTTTTACACATCTGTTTTGCAATGTTTGAATTTTTTTGAGTTTTGACTTGGCAGCATGTCCCCACACAATTATCAAATATTGGATTATAGAATGAATACATGCATAATAAAATCGTAGCAACGCGTCATCAGGCACGAAGGGACGAACTCTTTTCATTAAACCACACAATGATGAGATTTTACTTGAAACTTTCTTAATATGTGCATCCCACAAAAGGCAAGAATCTAAATGCAACCCTAAGTATTTAAAAGTTGACACCTTTTCAATTTGAATATTTCTAAAGCAAGGGTCAGAGTGCTGTTGAATTTTTTTGCGTGGGGAGTGAAAAATCATGTACTTTGTTTTCAACAAGTTCAAAGAAAGACGATTTCCATTGAAATACTCCAAGAGATTTTCGAGGTCTGATTCTATGTCTTTAATTATCAACTGCGTATTGGAATGAGGGTAGAACAAGGCCGTGTCATCTGCAAAGAGCCTAGGTGTTCCGCGAAGTTTCAGATTTCCCAAGTCATTGATAAATATCAAAAATAACAAAGGGCCAATGTTGCTCCCTTGAGGAACTCCAATATCAATAGAGCATAAACTACTACGAACGCCATTAAGGACAACAAATTGTTTGCGATTTGAAAGGTAGCTTTTAATCAAATCGTTGGCTATTCCTCTTATTCCATACCGATCAAGTTTATTGAGCAAAATTTCATGATTGATAGTATCAAAAGCTTTTTTTAAGTCAATGAATAAGCCTCCCACTATTTTTTTTCGATCTATTTCAGAGATTAAATCATCTACAAGCTCCACAATAGCATTTGAGGTTCCACAACCTTCACGAAAGCCATATTGAAAGTTATACAAAACATTGTTTTCGGCGAAAAAATTTGAAAGCCGTTTGGTGAGAAGTTGTTCAAAAATTTTATTAAGTACTGAAAGTGTGGAGATTGGGCGATAGTTGGAAGGGTCATGCGGATCTCCAGATTTGAAAATAGGGGTCACTTTAGCTATTTTTAAAATGTTAGGATACATGCCAGTAACTATAACACTATTAAACAGTTTTGTAATTATCTCCGAAAAAGGCCTCAGATGGGCTTTTAACAAATCGGCCGAAAGATTATCATGCCCACGACTCTTTTTGACATTTAACTGATTTATTAAAATGCATACTTCGCTTTCATTGGTTGGCCGCAGGAAAATTGAATTATTAACAGTATGTACATGCCTTAAAGCATCAAAATCGTTCTTAGGAAGTTTATCGGCCAAATCGTTCCCAACACTAGAAAAAAAATTATTGAATACCTCAACTACATCACTATCCGAGTGCAAAACCGTGCCATCAACTTTCAGGTTGATCTTTTCGGTAATTTTTGAGCGTCCAAAAACTTCATTTAAAACTTTCCACACATTGGAGTGACTGGAGCTCTTAAGAATATTTTCATAATACTCTCGTTTACAGCGTATTTTTGCAGTTTTTACTTTTTTTGAAATATGTGTCAACATTTCTCTAATATGCACATCGTTAGGAGCGTTCTTAGATTTTGCAAGGTAGTTATTTTTAATTTGGATCAACCGCCAGAGACTGTAAGTCATCCACGGACAATGATCGCCTTTCAAATGAACTGTTTTTGATATCGATCGTGTACACTCAGTAATGAGTCTGTTGTATGTCTCGACAAGAGTATTCAAGGAAGTTTCAGCATCATCAATAATTTGAAATTCATTCAAAAATGCAGCGAATAGTGTGTGCAATTTGGTATGATCAACAATGTTCATTTTCAGTTCTTGTTGTTTCTTTTCATTACCCAGGAAGATCGACGAAATGATAGGTAGATGATCACTAATTTCATGGAAAATTGTATGGTTTTGAAGTTTTGCAGCATGATCAATTGGACATATGAAATGATCTAGGATATTGTTACTAGAAGGGCGTGTTGCAAAGGTGTTCGTACAGACATAACCGTATGATTCTAATAGGTTTTTATATCTAATTACCACGTTATTATTTTGAAGATTAATAGGTACATTTACATCGCCAATTATGAGAAAAGGTTTAGACTGAGTTGCGGCTGATAACCAGCCTTCCATTATATTCTGGAATTCACTATAATCGAAGGATGGTGGACGATAAATACCAATAATGTTATAGGTGTGGCCTCGAAGCTTGAGTTCAAGATGTATGTAATGCAAACCTTCTATTGTTTTAATGTTAATAATTTTATGTGCTAAAGATAATTTAACAAAAACGGCTAAACCACCTGCAGAGTTTTCACGACAGGAGAAAAACGCACGATAACCAGGAATATTGTAAATCCCACTATTTTCCTTCTTCATCATAGTTTCACCAACAACAATAACATCTAAACCCATTTTGCATTCATTCACAACATAAATCAACTCATCAAACTTTTCAAAATCATTAATACCTCTAATGTTCCACTGAACTACATTCAAACAATTATTAACAACATTAACATAACTTTTATTGAAATCAGACAAACAGTTATAATACTTGTTTTGGATCGTATTAGGTGTTGAATCCATTTTGAAATTTTTGAACACACAAAGATCACAGAGAAAAATAATACAGATAGGCACACATCATCAGTGAGCACTTTTCATTCGTTTTGGTGAAGGAGTGTTTCCAGAAGTAACAACATGGGCAGTTCGTACAAAGTGGCTCATAACGCGACTAAGATCTTCTCTGTTTCTTACTAATTCTGGCTTGCTATTTTCGTCCTTTTTTATGAATACGACTCCGCCTCTTCCCGCCCAAATGTACTTGACGCCTAATATTTCTTGGGATTCTCTGAGTTCCTTGAGTAGTTCAAGAGCTAAAGGAGTTAGCTCATCACGCAATGTTACATTTGTAGCTCTCCCATTAATCAACAGTTTTGAGTCTATCATAGTAGATATGAACTTTCCATATTGTTTCTTCTTGTAAAACACTACTTCTTTCGATTCCACATCTGTGAAGCTAATCCTGATTGGACTAACAGCATTGTTCACTTTGTTGTTAGAAAACATCCGCTCAGCAGATGTAACCAGCCCACAATTTTCCCCAAGACCTAAAGTTCCAAGGAATTTTTCAACCAATTGAGCCACATTTTCATCGGGAGCTGAAGGAACACCCCACACTACTGCGTTGTTAGCCAAGGCAGCTTTATCAGTTTTATCAGCATTAGCTTCTAACTTGTGAACCGATCCTTGTAAATTGTTTTGTGACTTTTTCAGCTGTTCAATTTCGGCTTTCATCCTCTCATTCTCAAGTTTGATTTCATTGAAATCAGTAACAATTTCATCAAATTTTGCAGACAAAAATTCCTGGGATCTTTCAATAGCAGTCGTAATTAGTTTGATGTTGGTTGTAACCGTTTGCAATTCCCTAGCAACAGAAGCTGAAATTGCTGCTTTCATCTCTGCAGCTAGCGAAGACATCAATGAATGATTACTATTTTGCATCATGATTATTTTTTGGTAGATAACGGAGCAGTCAGAGGTGCAGAAGTAATCGGTTTCCCTCATTCTACGTTTAGCGACACCATAAATATTTTTACACTTGAAATGGACACTCGTGAAACAGTACATGCATGTTAATATTTCTGAAGCATTGGTCTCGCTTTTGTTACAGATATTACAGATAAATTCGTCATCTTTATCCATATTAACAAATCACAACAAGCAAACTGAAGCAGAACGAAACAGAAATGTAAACAAACACGTAATCTACAAAGCAACACTCACTAATACCACTTGATAAAAAAGCCACTATAGGTACTACAGATGAATTGGTCAATGATAGTGAAGTACTAGAATAACAACAGATATTGGTTGCCAGGCGATCAGTATCCAATAAATCAATTCGTTTGTTATGTATGAGTTTAAAGGCTTTTAGCTGCAAAGGCAAGTATTGCTACAGATGGGCTCTAGATACTGTGGCTACACAGTCATACGAACATGCAGGTCTGTTTTCGGTCCTACCAGACTAAACCTGTTCAGCCATACAGAAGCGATTTGATCGTCAGGTAACCGTTTTGGCGGCGGCGTATATCACAAATGTTCTTTACATGGGAACAGGACCACAATGTGAAACCGACCTAGTTTCAGACAATAGCTTAACGCTTGTCAGGTGGCCGTTTGGGCGGCAATTAATAGCACGAGAAGCTTTCGAAAGAAACGGCGATAGCACAAAGTGTATCTATAGGCGTACTTACAAGATCTACTTAGTTCGAAATATGTTCACACATACAGTTTCCTTCGCTCCAATACAGCAGCAACAACACAACAACAGCAGCAACAGCAGGCAACGAAGGCTAGAAGTAGCACAAAACAATCGACTTTTTTGGAAACCAATGCGATAGCTCAGATATTATTTTTTTATTTCTGCAGCGTTATCCTAACAATAAACCACCATATACACCATTCAACTTGTAGAGCAAAAATTATCACACTCAAATAAAAACGATACAATAATTTAAATAATTTAGTACACTATTAAATAATAATTAATATGCGGACAAATAATGATTCATGTCAACCAAACGACAGTGTTGCCAATTTCAATTTGCCATATCCCAAAGTTTTGCTCAAACAGCTTTAAATTATGCAAAGAATCATGATAGCCACGCTTTTTGCGTCATTTCATTACAGAAATGGAGAATTTACCTTCTCATTATACAAAAATTCAGCTCATTACAACAATCTAGTACTTCGCTAATTACGTCCTATTGGTGGAAATTCGCCTGTTTTAGGCGCAGAATAAACCAAACATGTTTCTACACGTGTCGTTTTTAAAGTTTGGATCACTAGCTTCGTTATCAATTCAGAGAATAGGCATAAAATTTGAAATCATCTAAAGAAATGCGCTTCCTTAGTTTAGGAAAATATGCAATTCCTAGCTGTGCCTTAAACTTAATTCATTTTTATTTTCCATACTATCGCTTCAGTTTGCAAATTTTGGGTGGAAACTGTATTAATATTCTGCAATAGAACTTTTACCATTGGGAAATCTGAAAAATACAGCTTAAGATCAAAATTAGCTCATCACATTTCCATCTGCAACATCCAGAAATCGAAAGATCTGAAAATTACTGCTCAAGATCAAAATCAGTTCTTTCACACATTGATCTATAACATCCGAAAATTTTAAGATCTGAAAATTACTATTCAAGATCAAAATTAGTTCTTTCACACACTCATCTCCAACATGGCGGGACCAAACCAACACAGCACCATGAGTCGCAAATACCTTGGAAAACGTTGAACTTGATGCTCTTGTTATCTCCTATTTTCAGATATGAGTCGTAGTGCAGTGGTAATGTCACTGCTCATAAATCATAAGGTCATAAGTTCGATTCTGGTGGCGGCCATTTTTATTTTTTTTACTCTAATCCATCTATCAGATCATTTTATGATATTGGTTTGATGTGCTACAGCCCAGATCTCCCCAGATATTAATCTGATCTTATAATATCAAAATGAGATATTATTATGTTCTACCCCATACTATTTTTTGATCTTATTTTTGATTTTTTATCTCTTATGTCAAATAACCCGAGCAAAGGCGGATAAGAAAATGATAACAAGTTCTGTTACCTGGTTATCATTCGTTTGATAATTGAGTTTGTTATCATTTAGGTTGAATTAAGAGCCAACATAACAAAAATGATAACTCATATTTACTTCTCGAATACCAAAATGATAAGAAGTTAAGTTATCATTGAGTTCAAGTTGATAACTAATTGTGTTATACAATATTTTGTTCAACATTTCATTTAGTTATCAACATGAAAAAATACATGTGACTGATAACTGGTTTTGTTATCAATTAGTTATCATTTAGAGCTATTTTATCGACCAAAATAGTAAAAATCTACTTTACCGACATCGTCACCTATTGAAAAAAGTTTCTTGTAACTTACAACCAATGTTTTTGACTATTGCGCCCAGGCGGGTCTCGAACCCTGATCGAGTGATTGTCGGTCACAGCCGATAGCCCCTATACCAACGGGACTCATTGAGAGTGAGAGTAATAAAAGGCTACGATTTCGTACTGCAGTCGCATTGTAGGTGGAAAGCGGAATCTATTTTTAGATTCGAGATTCATCAGACTCTCAGTTTTGGGAAAGCTTTGAAATGTGCGTTTGGAAACAGATAACATATTTTGTTATCATTTAGTATTTTTATGTTATCGCGATAGACCAAAATTATCGATAACTAAATTTGTTATCATCTGGTTATCATCAATTGAAAAAGATGATAACAAAAATAACAAAATGATAACACCGATAACACATTGGCGTAGCTAGGGGGGGTTCCAGGGGTGCCTGGCACCCCCTAGAACAAATTTGGCACCCCCTAGAATTTTTCCTTCACAGTCACCAAAAATTTAAAACTTTACACAATAATTCCAATATTTATTAATGGCACATTTCAACAAAACTTAAGCACACCCGGAATTACTTATATAACTGTTGTACTGCCCATGACTGCATAAGAGTCACATTCGACAAAAGTAGGCATTGGAGAAAATGGAACTGAATGTTTGCAACCTTCAAAAATATGGAAATGTGCTGAAATTTCAGAAATTTCCTGTAAATTCAAAAGTGATTATTTACCAATGAAATCTTCTACAGTTCTTGTTGCATGCTTGACCAATAGCCAGAAAATTAATTACACCACATAATTGTTGGTACGCTATAGGGCCAGTGCATCTTCCCAGTGTGACTGTTATGCGGTTACATTCGCAAATATTTGATAATGAGACAAAACGACTTGGTATTTTTTTCACATTTTCTAGAACAAACTTGTAAATTTTATGCAAGTGGTTGAAAGTACTTAGTATTTGGTGATGATCCCAGTTATAAACTCAATATTGACAAAAAGTGCAAATGTTACAAATATGCAGTTATGGGCAGTGTACGTTTTGGCGTTTTGGATATTGGTAAGAACAATCAACAGACTTCTCCACAGATTCCTCCAAAAATACCTCTATCTATTCGTACAGTGATTTCTCTAGTCTTTCTTCTTGATTCCTCCCAATATTTCTTCAATAAACTTCCCTTAGGATACTCCAAGCAGTCCTGATGGGGTTGTACATACTAGAAATTTCTGCGGAGATTGATCCAGTAAATTCTGCTAGGATTTCTTTGGAAATTCTTACTATGATTTTTCTCGGACTTCTTCTAAGGATTCCTCTAAAAATTTCTATTAGGATTTCTTCAGGAATTTCTGGTGGAATTATACAAGCAATCTTCCTGGGATCGTTTCAGAAGCTCCTCCGGTGATTCTTCCAGGAATTCCTTCAGAGATTCTTCCAGAAATTTTTCATGGAATTCCTCCAGGCACTTATATTGGCCTTCATCCGGGAATTGTGGCTAGAATTTCTCAAGCAACATCTACTGCGATTCGTCCAGCGATTTCTCTTCTTCTCTAAAAATTCTCACTGTGATACCTTCTGGAATTCTACTAGGAAAGTTCTTCCGGAAGATCTCCCTGAGATTTTTATATAAAATCCCTTCATTGGTTCTTCCATACATTTCTTGAAGGACATATCCAGGACTTTCTACAGAGGTTCTTCCAGAAATTCTACAGGGGATTTCCCCAAGAACTTCTATTGACCTTCTTTCATGAATTTAAGCTGGAGTTCTTCAAGCAATTCCCATTACGACTCCTTCAGAAATACTTCTAGGGATTTCTCCTAGCATAATTACTTGCTGCAATACTTTCGGGAAATCTTCCTGAGATTCCTCTTGCGATTCCATCAGAAATTCCTTCAGTACCTATACTTCTACCGATTCTTTTAAGGAGAACTGTAGGTATTCCTCCAGGAATTTGTTAGAGGAACTTCTCTTAAGATACCCCAGGCATTGATGATTCTAGGATTTCTCTAGAAATTACTTCTATGATAGCTCCCAGAACTCTAAGAATTCCTCCACATATTCCAGCTGTGACTGCTCAAGCAATTCATGCGGTTCTTCCAGCTATCCTTCCTCCAGAAATTCTAACTGTGGTACTTCAGAAATTATGCTACGGATTCTTCTAGAGCTTTCTCCTGGCTTTTTTGCTGAGATCTTTCCAGGCAATCTTCCTGGTTTTTTTTTGCAGAAATTCCTTTGGTTGCTCCACCAGGAACTTCTCCAAGGACTAACCCAAGAATTAATCCAGAGATTTTATCCAAATATTCCGCCAGAAAATCCTCATAGAATTCCTGCAGAAACTCTTTTTGGCCTTTCTCCAACAATACCTCAAGCAACTCCTCCTGTGATTCTTCCAGCAATTCCTCCAGAAATTCTTTATTCGAATTTATCCTAGCATTATGGCTGGAATTCATCCTGAGATTATTTCAGAAAATCTTCTTACGATTCCTTCAGGACCTTCTGTATAGATTCTTCCAGAATACCTCTACTGGTTCTTGCAGGGATTTCTCTAGGTATTCCAAGGATTTTTTCTTTGGATTCCCCCGGCATTCCTAATGGGGTTTCTCTAGAAATTCCTGTACATTTTTCTCCTGCAATTCCTTCTAGGATTTCAGCTGAGGTTTCTTCAGTGATACATCCCGGAATCCTTCTAAGAATACCTCCTGAGATTTTTCCTACGATTTTTTCAGAAACTCTCCGGTGAATCCTCTAGGAATTTTTATCCAAGATATTTTGTCCACGGATTCTCTCATAAATTCCCCATGGGATTCCTACAGGAACTCCTCTCGGCTTTCATCCAGGAATTTCAACTGAATTTCTCAAGCTATTCCTGCTGTGGTTCTTCCAGCAATTCCTCCTAGGACTCCTCCAGTCATTCTTACTGTAATACCTCCCAGAATTCTTCTAGGAGTTCTTCTAATAATGTCTCCAGGGATTCCTTCAAAAACTTGCTGGGTTCTCCTAGGAGTCTTGCAGAAGTACCTCCGGTATGTCCTCCTGGAAATCTTAAAAAAATATCTGGGATTTCTCCAAATATGTCTTGTTGGACTTCTCCAGGAACTCCTCTTGGCTTTCATCCAGGAACTCCTCCTAGGATTCCATAAGCGATTTCTGCTGCTTCTAATGTTTCAGGAATGCCTCCTAGGTCCAGGGTGGCCACTCAGAGCGGAAAATAAAATTCCCGAGTTTTTCCCGGTTTTCCCGATAGGTTTTTGAAATTTTTCCCGATTCTAAAATAGAATGATTTACAGTGAAAATTAAACTAACTTACAAAGAAAAATTTAAGAGAATTAATATTGAATATTTTCAAATCCTTGGATTCAATATAGTATTCATATGAACTTGAAAATAAGTTATGTGTTGTTTGTCTCGTATCCAATGATGGGCATTGAAATTACGACATCTTCATTAAACATTCCTTAAATTCATAGATAACCAACTAGTACAAATTATGCAGTTGTTTAAGCAAATAAAAATAAAAAAAAGATAATCCTGAGGGGGTCGCAGTTCTCAGTATGATTATAGGATTTACGAACTTCTTATTAGTGGATTTCTTAGTAATATTCCTAAACTCTTCTGAAAAATTCGTGGTAAGTTTGTTTGGGAAGCTAATAGGCAATAAAAGAATGCCCAGAAAAAAAACCTTCTGGATGAACTTCTGGTGGAATATCTGGAAAGATTAAGCGTGAAGGAATTCTGGAAACGATTTTAGGGGAAATCTTCAGTGTAGTATTTTTGATGGTCATTTTCAAGATATTTTAATAGAAAACCTGTGGCGAACTTTATGGTACCGTAAATGGCTACTGCAGAAAGTCAGGCAGGTTAGTTAGGCTGGAATCGTAAATTCTAGGAGAAATTTGAGATATCAAAGAAATCTTAGATTTTGTCTGATACTCGTCTAGCATTCAGTTATTTCATCAGCGATTGTAATATGAAGCTCTCAGAGATTTAGTTTCTGATCACATTTTCAGATACATATGTCAAAAATTCCCGAAAGATTAGTTTTTGAGAAAGTATTTCCCCCAAAATGTAGAGGCAGATTCATTATTTGGGAATTATTTATTTCCATAAATCATACAACTATATTGCTCCAGATGCTTTTGAATACTCACTGGAACTCCCGCAAGAATTTCAATTGGTAGTTTAACTAGAAACTACGAATACTCAAAATTCTCGAGAATTTCCTGAACAAGAAGTTTTACCAGGGACTTCTGCTAAAGCTTCGCCAAAAAGGGATTTTCCCGATACCTTACTCCAGTTTTCTCCGAACATTTTTATTCACAAGTTCAATAAATGAGTACATCCAGGAACTTCAGAAATTCCATCAGATACTAAAATCCCTTCAAATATTCTTTTAATTGTTTTTCACTATTTTAAAATTGAAAAAATGTTTTCACCAGAACTACTCATCCACAGTTTCATATTTTTTTTTATTTTAAGGCTTTTTACGGCATCATCAGCATCGACAGCCATGTTGGATATGTGGCTCGAAATTTCAAAGATAATTTTCTGCAACCACAACGAATATTTGTATGCAAAAGGTTCAATCCCATATGATCACTAGTGTGGGACACAAAAAGACATTTTACTCCTGTACACTTTTTGAGTTCCATTTTGGTCCCATATCAACTGTGCAAAATCTCAGATCGATCGGAGAAACTATATTTTAGCGCCAGTCATTTTAAGTTTACATACGATTTAGTATGGGGAAAATCACTTTTTCAAAGAAAAATCGCCACAGGTTGCCCCTTAATCCCTAAAAATAAATCGATGAATGATTTCTGTTGGAAATTTTACGAGGAACCAACCCTCCGAAGACCGCAAAGCGATCTCAGGCATGTGGAAAAAGTTATTGACTGAAAACCGAATGGCATGCAAACGCTGTTTAACATGTAAGGAATAACAATAAATAATAAAATCTCGTTATTTTATCGAACGGGTGAGGCCTAATAACTTTTTCCACGAACGTCGCATCGATTTGCTGTCTTTGGCGGTCTGATTTCTAGTAAAGTATTCTACAGAAATCATTCATCGACTTATTTTTAGGGATCTAGGGGTGACTCCTAGCGATTTTTCTTTGCAGGAGTAAAATTTCCCTATAGTAAATCGTATGGAAAACTAAGAATTACGGGCGCTAAAATATAGTTTTTCCGATCGATCTGAAATTTTGCACGGTTGATATGGGACCAAAGTGGAACTCAAAAAGTATACAGGAACTTGAGTTTTTCCATTTTTGTATTTTCCCATATAAACCGTGTACCACGCTAATGATCACTCGCAGTGATTGCGATGATACTTTTTCAGCTGCGCTGCTGCAGAACTGGCAGTTTTTTATCACTTCAAAAACGCGAGGCAAACAATCATTGAAAAGCAGAAAGTTAATAATTCGTTTGAAAACTTGGTGATGCATCATGACACCTTAATTTATTCTTGGGGCAATTCATTCGTTCATTCCAAATTTTTATCAGCATCCTATCCAAATTTCTCAAGGACTTTTCGGTCAAAGTACAAAGGCTATATCAAATATTCTCCTAGAGATTGTACAAGAATATTTTTTTTAGAAAGAAGTTATAATTTTTGTTATGTTTTATAAAACTTTTATTGGACGCTTGATGTTTTCAGAAACATGTACATCCTGAAATGCATAAGTGACATATGAATCTATAAATATTTGAATGTGTCTCAACCAGTCTTCTTTAGAATAGCTTTGAAATTGTTCAAATTGTGATGTTAGGTAACATCACTATGATTAGCTTAAATTGTCATGACTCGACGACAAGATATTGATTTCCAAGAATGGTTTTTACGCCAGTTCACCCACTATGTTATATAGTTCAACAGTTGTTGACTGCATTTCCCACAGATTCTCGTACTTATGCTTCTGAAGACTGTCCAAATTTTAGAATTTTGGAAATTCCCGATAACTAGCAACAATTCCCGAGGTTTTCCCGACTTTTTCCCGGTGGTTTCGAATTCCCGAGCTTTTCCCGGTTTTCCAGAAATTCCCGACTGGGTGGCCACCCTGTAGGTCTCCTCAAGAAATTTTTTTCTGTGATACCTGCAGGAATCCCTCTAGAGATTTGTCCTGGAATTCTTGCCGGGATTCTTCTAGGCAGTTTTCCTAGGATACTTCCATAAATGCCTTTGATACTTCCAGGGATTTTTCTAAAGACTCATCCAAAAATTCATGGATTACTCTGGAAATTAATCATGGTATTACACCTGGAACTGCTCTTGGCCTTCTTCAAGGAATTCTAGCTGAAGGAATTCCAATAGAAATCTAGAGAAATCCCTGAACGAATTTCGAGAATAGTTGGAATTTCCAGAAAAATCCTAAAAGGTCAAACGCGTCGTTCGCATTCTATTTGATACGACGGGTAACTACGTAGAGGTAGATGCTCGAAAACGACTCACTTGAAGTGCAAATTTTCGGTAATACCAATCCGTGTGGTCAAATTATGAAATTCAAATAACTCAACGTACATATGTACAGATGGGTAAATTATTGGTTAAATTGGGAAAAAATCCACAGCTCAGGTGAGATTTGAACTCACGACCCTTATTCGCTAGACAAGTGCGAATAAGGGTAGCGAATAAGGGTCGTGAGTTCAAATCTCACCTGAGCTGTGGATTTTTTCCCAATTTAACCAATAATTTACCCATCTGTACATATGTACGTTGAGTTATTTGAATTTCCTAAAAGGTATTACTAGAGAAATCTCTAGTGAAATCTCATAGAAATGTACGGGAAAAACTTGTAAATAATAAGAAGGCACAGAATGTTGCTAATTCACTAAATGAGAGATGAATTTGTGGAATAAAATCGCGTTCTGGTGGGATTCGAGAACACACGGCTCCGTATTTGCTAAACCGCAGTATGGCCATTTCTTTGAAGGTTCCTTAGGTATAGTTATTTTTTTTTTTAATTTCTATGGTAGTTTCATTGGAACCCAACAAACATTTTAGCTTTTTAGGAGAGGAACAAACCATTCTTAAGAAAACTATAGTTTAAGAAACTGATATTCAGCTAGTTACGTTTCTTGGGAATGCAATCAACAATTTCTTTGATTTTTTTTTCATATTTCAATGGCTATTCCTCCGTAATTATTTTAACAATTTCTTTTTCAGTTATTTTGAAAATTTCTAAGACAGTTTTGTTGTGATTACTTTTGTAATTCTTTATGATTTTATTGTATTTAAATTTATTGCTTCCGAAAATTGCTGAACTGGAAATTCAGAAATCTTCAAATGGACTTGCTTAAAGAAAATCGTATGAAATTCACGAAAAATTTCCTGAAAAAATACCAAAGAAATTGTCGGAAAAAATTCCATCAAAATTACCTTAGAGGTTTCAAAGAAGTTGCCAAGAAAATTCATATAAGAATTACCAGAGGAATTCCTGATGAAAATAGTAAGGCTTTTTAAATAAATTGGCCGAATCCAATCTCACAGTAAATTTCCAAAATATATTCTATAAAAATTTCCACAAACATTCACAAAAAAAAATCGAAGAAATTCTGAAAGAATTTTCCGAAATCATCAAAGGAATTTCTGAAAAAAAATTAGAAAGAATTCCATAAGTAATTGCAGTAACAGAGTTTTTTAAAGAACCACCAGAGTTTTTTTTTTTTCAAAGAAATTTCCGAAGGAAAACTCTTAAAATATTACCGAATTAATTTCTAAAGGAATTACCGAAGTAGTTCTTAAAGTAATAATAGAAGTTTCCAATTCCGAAATAAATGTTCAATGCAAGTAACACCGGAAATGCCGAAGGTGTTCCGAAATCATCTGCTGCAGGAATTCCTTACATAATTACTGAAAAAATTTGGAAGGTGAATACATACCTAATAGCATAGATAATGGAAGTCCAAAAAATCGATGAAAATCGAGAAAAAAGTTTGCCAAAGACATTTCCAAAAAAAAAAATAGATGAAGTTCCCAGAGTCAATATCAAATGAATTACCAAAGGCTTCCCGAAGGAATTGCCAGAAATGTATTTGGAGAATTTCAAAAACAATAGAATTGTTGACATTAACAAAACATCGCTTGAAAGACTGCTAAAAAATTGGCAAAGGAGCTCCCGAGAAAACATTTCAAAAGATTTGCCAATGGAATAAAAAAAGCCAAATAAACTCCTTGTGGAGTTTCCAAAGAAATTTCCAAAGTAATTTTCGATGATTTTTTTTAAAATGCGTAAAAAATGTGTAGTATCAAATTCCAGACACATTACCAAATAAATTCACAAAGAAATTGTGGAAGAAATTTGCCAGAGATTTTTAAAAGAAGTCCTAATTAAAATAAATTGCACAACAATTTTTAAATAAATTGCCCGGGAATATTCTCTGAGGAATTACCGAAATAATGTTTTGCCGAAAACACAAATTGCTCTGAAAATGTATTCCTAATCAATGTATTCAATCCACAAAACAAAGGGGTTGTGATGATTGTTAAGTTCAATCTGAAAATACAAATTCCATGTATGATTACGTATAATGTTATCAAGTTCTCAAACCTCACATGACGGGGAGAGTGTTAAGTCAGTACAACGGTTCGGATAAAAAAAAACTGTTCTTTAAAATATAGCGCGTTCAAATTTTCGTGCTAATTTGTCCCGCGACGCAGTATATCATTGTACTAAGAAGTTAAGGTGGATCGGTATTTCCTTTTATAAATAAAAGCAAAACAACCTGGAAGCCACTAAAACTGGCACCCCCAGGCACCCCCTAGGAAAAAATCCTAGATACGCCAATGCGATAACACAGTTTATTATCAAAGTGATATCACTTTGTTATCTGCCTTTGCTCGGGAAACCAATAGCTAATTATGATCTTGAGTACTTCACTGAGAAATATCAAATGATGATATTGTTTTGATTTTTACTTCTACTCGGGTAGCACTTCAGCAGCACGTAATGGGCAAAGTAATATACTTCTGTTCAGATAGCCAGGTAATTATTTAATAAAGCACTTGCTTTGGCCAACTCCAGGTCGAAGATAGTTATCGCTTGTCCAACTCAAATCGAGGAGTTGAATTCAGCAAACGATGTTCACCTTGCATGGGTACCTGGCCATTCTTCCATCGCTAGAAATGAATTGGCTGATGAGTTAGCTCGCATTGGAGCATCACATGACTTCATTGGCCCTGAGCCAGCTATTCCGATATCGAAGTGTTGGGTAAAGCTTCAGATTCACACCTGGGCTGCCTCTCAACACACTGGAATAGTTTGGAGTCATGGCGTCAAACCAAATTGTATTCTACTGAGCCATCTTCAAGGGTGGCGAAGTGTCTTACAAATCTGTCGAAGCAGAATTGCAGCATTCTGGTCAAAGAGTTGACTGGCCACTGCCGACGCAGCTATCACATGGCGAATATTCAGCAAGCTGATTCATTTGCATGTGACAGCTGTGAATCCGATTATAGAACTTCGTATCATTTGATATGTAACTGTCCAGTTTTTGCGCAACTGCGTTTCCGAGTATTCGGTAAACACTTATTAAGTGAAACTGACTTCAGAGACCTGAATATTCAGGATATTCTGTTGTTCTTAACCTGCTGTGGTAAAGAGCAATAGGCTCTCTTTCGCGTTATTACAGTTATTACAGTGCCCTTTTCAGGACGCTGTTTAAACCTATTGTGGTACGCTTATGCGTTAGTATCCTCTTCCAGGTTTTTTTTTCCTATTTCCCTACCTGTCCTTATCCCCATCCTTATCCTTATTTCCTTCCTTTTCCCTCAGGTAGATGATGAAATAGGTTATTATTTTAGCGATGGCACAAATGTCCTAAATGGAGGATAACGTGCCTCTGGAGCCGGCCTACGGATACCTGATATCACAAAGGTGTTATACACCAGCGAGATTGCAACCAGAAGGGTGAAAATTCTGTCTCCAAAAGGATTATGCTTACCTTATTATCCCATACTGGTAACCCTGTCGCAAACTGCTCTAGCAGCGGTAACAGCTAGCATCAGCAGAAAGCATCTTGGCCCGGTTTAAATCTATTTGATCAAATAATTGCAGCTCAGCTAGCCCTGCTGTTTACAGAATAATGTGCCGGAATAAAATTCCATCACTTACAGGCCCCATTCCCTGGACAGAGGATCGCTCAGCCATCCGAAACCCATAAAACTACCCTTCCAGCCAGTCCCAGCAATGTACCGCTACACTACAACAAACATCATGTTGTTGGCTAGGGTTGCACTCGCCGAAGCGTGATTTGAGGGTGTCCGTGCGGCGCGGCAAAATGGCGTTTGTAATATGTCACTGCTCGGATTGGACCATAAATATTTAGTGTCCTGGATGGGAACCGAAAGATAAAGAGCGCGAGTTGGTGTAAATCGCACGCCCGAGGAGCAGCAGGAGGAGAATTTAAATTTGATAGTGTTTCGTTCCAATTTGATCGTGTCAACTGTGAACTGCGAGGGATTACTGCCAGTCAAGTGGGAAGATTTATTGGCACCAAACTCGTTGGAGGGTATTTGGCTCTTGATGGAGGGTTTCGGGGTTGTTTCTATGTGAGTGCCAAAAGCGAGAAATAATGACCCGACAGAGTGACTTATGAATGATGGCAAGCCAATTGCGATGGAAATGTTGTTGGGTTGAATAATGGTTAGGAAGCATTGGTATTGAGGTCAATGACAATGGCAGAACAATTTTTGAAAAGGATAGTTTGTACTTAACATACCTAGACCATAACAGTATGGGTGAGCGTGACTTTTTCAAAAAAGTTCTTTAATGCTGAATATCTCTCAGAAAAAAAAAGAATCGATTTCAACACATTCGCAATAGCTTAAACGATTTATTACAACCTTCCAGGCCGCAATTTCTATCTTTAAGTACAATTCAACCTTGTAAATTACGCCTGATTCTATGCAACTTCCGAGAAAATGAATTATGCAAGCTCTCCGGTACATTCCGCTCCGGTTGATGCCAGATGGCATGGAAACGATACCGACACATTCAGCAACATTGTAATTTGTTCCGCAGAATTTCCCACACTGATTTGCATCGCCATCGCCACGTCAAGGCCAATTGCCTCTGCCTCAAGCCGCCTGCAAGGATCACGACTAGCTACGAGTACGACGATGGAAGATCCTCAATCTAAAAGGCTTCCGCGTCGTCGTCGTCGTCGTATGCTAATGGCTACACTTTCTAAGTTGCTTATGGATTCCCGGCTTGATTAGCATACTGCGACAAAGTTGGGTTTAAGTTTTTCTCCAGGAGCGAACGCTTTCTGTGGCTGCAGCTAAAACATCACCGTTACGAAGCTCGAATATACCTTCCGTCGTCGTTTCCATCGTCTGATAACGGTTTGACCCGACCCAGCCTCCAAAGGACCCGCTTTTAATTACTGCGAAGCCGCGTTCGGTGATGTTCCCGCGGTCCCAAATTGAGACCGCCTCCAGGTTATGATCCAGGCTCCAATGCTCTCTAACAGGATTACCATTTCCACGAAACTGCGAGCCTACGACAAGTCATTTCGAGATTACTAATTTCCCATTACACGGTCGGAAAATGATTTCCCCTTTGGGATAGTCCACGAGGCACACGCTTCCTTCCACGGACGATGATGCTCCGAACGAGGCGCATCGGTCGCGTCGGTCGGTCGCCGTCTTCAGTTCGTCGAAGTCGATGCACCACCGCACGTTCGGTAGCAGTGCGATTGTTTAATAATTAACAGATTATCACACGCCGGCACCATCGGAGGCAGTCGATAAGGCTTGGAGGGAAATCGGTTTTGAATGCACCTTTTGAATATATTGGTGCATCTCAGTTTTATTTATATAAGTGCATCTTCACAACATGAAAATGTTTGAACCACACATTTTGGTTCGCTGCTGCTCCTCTACAACCCCGGAAAACGAGCTGCACTGGCCTAATCATTACTTCTATAAGGTCAGCATTTAGCCGGGGTCCGTGCTGTTGGGGTCACACGTTCACTTCATAAACGGATGGTCGTGGGTTCGATCCCAGCACCGGCACTTGCAATTTTTTGTCACTTGCTTTTCCCCCCGAGAGCGGCTAACCCACTTCTGAGCATATGCACTAACGATCCCGGAAACTTGGATATCGCCTAACGGCAACTCATAAATGGAGCCCCAGTCGGATTGGAAAAGGAACAAGAGCCACACATTAACATGTGTTCATCATTCTACCATGGACAGGGTAGAAAAGTGACAGCAGCGCAAAGGCAACCAACCAGTTCGATATGGTAGAGTTAGAATAGAATACAATTAGGCGCAGTACGAGGTGCAAGAGCAACTGCCAATTAGAATCGCTCTCGCAGTGCTCTAGTGGACAAAAAAGCTGTAAATTAGGTTAAGCGGTTGAAGAATAAAAAAGGTCAGCATCTTGCCTGCTGGGTTCCACGTCTTGTTCTACTATCCGGATTTCTTGCGAAAACAATCTTTGCAGCTGCAGATCGTTTATTTGATGCTCAATGCTTGAAGAAGTCATAAGCAAGAAAGCGTGACGTCACCTAGGTGATTAGGTTTATTTGAATTTGAACTAGGGTTTTTATTTAATTCCCGTCTGTCGAAGCACCGATCAAAAGTGGTCGAATATACTTACTTGATACTTGATGGGCTACAACTCGTAGCGGTGAGTCTACGCCGAATGAAGTATCCGCCTCCACTGGCCTCGGTCCTGGGCCAATCGCTTCCAGTCGCCCTGAACGTTTAGAGTCCTTAGGTCCTCCTCAACTGCAAAAAGCCAACGTGTGCGCGGCCTCCCACGAAGCCGCCGACCCCTTCCTGGTTGTTTGCTTTTGCTGAATATAATTTTAGCTTGTCGTTCCTCCGGCATACGAACTACGTGTCCAGCCCACCGCAGCCTGCCGTGTTGTATTCGCTTCACTATATCCATCTCTTTATACACCTGGTACAATTCGTAGTTCATGCGACGCCGCCAGATGCCGTCCTCCAGTTTACCGCCGAGTATTGTTCGCAACTATTTACGTTCGAAGACTCCAAAGGTTCTCCGATCAACTTCTTTTAACGTCCACGTTTCATGACCGTATAAAGCGACCGGGAGATTCAGAGACTTGTACAACGCAAGTTTTGTCTTCGTTTGCAGCCTGCGGGACCTCAGCTGGTTTCGCAGACCGAAAAAGGCCCGATTTGCAGCCGCAATCTGTTTTTTCACCTCGCGGGTAACATCATTATCGCACGTCGCTAGAGTACCAAGATAAACAAATTCATCCACAACTTCAAACTTTTCCCCACCTAGCACCACTTCGTCACCTCTACGACGGCCGGACCGACGTTGAACACCAGCAATCATGTACTGAGGCTTTGAGGTGTTGATCGTAAGTCCAATCCTCGCAGTCTCCCTCTTAAAAGGTACGAACGCCTCTTTCACGGCCCGACGGTCGATTCCGATGATGTCGATATCGTCCGCGAAGCCCAGGAGCATATGCGACTTCGTGACAATGCACAGTGGGAAAAATTGAACCCGAAACACGACTAAATTCATTTTCTCAGCTGGGTAACGGGTTCTGCCAACGGCTGAGACCATTTTCGCTTGGAAAAAGTGTGCTGAATCGATTGGTGGGGGTCTCATTGGCCGGCGGCCTCACCCTGGCCAGCTAGAGGGCCGGAATCAACCCGAGTTCCTTATGGAAAGCAAAATCATTGTCATCCAAGAATATTTTCGCATCCGCTATTTATTCGGAAGCCGCAAATCAGAAGTCAACCGCACTTCGGATAATATCAGTTGCATATTATGGTCCAATTGTGGTTCCGGAACAATCCGGGACAACCCGGAACATTAGGGTGGGGCTAATTTTTAAAAATCTCTCTGGGATATGATTTCCCAAATAGAAATCGATCTACTAGTCGAAATAAGTAAGCTGTACAAAAATGAGTGATTTTGGTTGATCTTTAAGGGTGGCACAAAGGATTTAAGTGATTTTTTTTCTAGAGAAAATCTTTTAAAAACATTTCAAACTAAATTTTCAAACATAATTTTTCTAGACTAAATCGGTGAATTTAAAACCCAATTGGGCCAAATTTGTGCTCAAAGTTGCGATATCTCTACTGGTTTCCGAGATATTTGAAAAAAATGTCGTATTTTGGTATTTTTTGGGTTAGATATCAAAATATGACATTTTTTTTTTCAAACATCTCGGAAACCAATATAACGCAATTTTGAACACAACTTTGGCCCTACTGGGTTCTAGAATCACCAATTTAGTCTAGAAAAATTATAATTTAAAATTAAATTTGAAACGTATTTTGAAGGTTTGCTCTAGCAAAAATTTTACTTTACCTTCTGGGATGCTTGCAGAATTCTTTTAAAATGCTTCTTGATTTTTTTTATAGGATGTTTCCAGATTCGTTCCAGGAAGCTTTCAGAATCCTTCGGGTGTGCTTTCAAAATCCAACATGGATGCTTCTAGATTCCTTTATAAGCTGCTATACAGCTATCTATTACTCTAATAGATATTTACATTACATTCATACCCATATTGAAAGTATGGATGAAAATAGAGAGGCATTCAGCTGACAATGAATGTGGCGAAGCACGAATGAAAAAATGAGAATGTCAATTTTCATTTTGAATCTTCGAATTTTTCACTCTCTTGATAATACTAGCCAGTTTGGAGGTAAGATGTGGCCACTGATAATTCCGAGTTACTATGTATATCTAAATAATGCTGCAACTTAATAAATAATACAGAATTCACAATTAATTCAGGTTGAACAAAATTATATTGGTGGCCACTGAACGGCAATCCGGAATGCTTCCGGAATCCCTCAGGGATGCTTCCAGAATTCTTCTAGGTTGGGTCAAGAATCCTTCTGGGTTACTTCCAAAATACTTCTGAGATGCTTCCATATTCCTTATAGGATGCTTCCAGAATCCTTTTGGGTTGCTTCCAGAATGCTTCTGGGATGCTTTCAGTTTTCCTTCAGGATGCTTCCCAAGTTCTTATGGGATACTTCCAGATTCCATCTGGGGTGCTTATTCCTTTTGGAACATTTCCTAGATTTTCGGGAATATTACAAGAATCCTTCTGAGATGCTTCTAGAATCCATCAGGGATGCTTCCAGAATTGTTCCATGACACTTTCAGATTCCATCTCGGATGCTTCCAGAATTCTTCTGAGTTGCTTTCAGAATTCTTCTAGGTTGCTCCCAGAATCTCTATTGGATGCTTCAAGATTTCTTTTGAGACACTTCCCGAGTTTTTCTTGGATGTTACCAGATTCCTTCTGAGATGCTTGCAGATTTCTTCAGATATGGTTCTAGAATCTACCAGGGATACTTACATAATCCTTCAGGGATATTTCCTGAAACAATCTGGGATGCTTCCAGATTCTTACTTGGTTGCTTTCTAATTCTTCGAGGTTGCTCGCAGAATTTTTCAGGGATGCTTTCAGATTTCTTTCGAGATGGTTCTCGAATTCTTCTAAAATGTTTCCAGAGTCCTTCCAAAATTCTTCAGGATACTGCCAGATTTCTTCTGGCATCCATCAAGGATGCTTCTAACATCCTTCTGGGATACTTCCAGAAAACTTCTACGATGCTTCCAGATTTTTTTTTTAAAGATGCTTCCCAAGTTCTTCAGAGATACTCTCAGATTCTGTCTGGCTTGTTTCCAAAATTTTTCTGGAATTATTTCAGATTTCTTATGGGATGCTTCCAGATTCCTTTTGATATATCTCCAGAATCCTTCTGGGATACTTCGAGAATCTTTCTGAGTTGCTTCCAGATATCTTCTAGGTTGCTTCTAGAATCTGCTTCTAGACTTCAGAAGCAACCCAGGAGAATTGGGGAAGCATCTCCAGGGTATCTACTCATACTCATAAGACAAAATGAAATTCTGTAAGTTTTCCAGGTTTTAGCGGGGTAATTAAACTTAAGTTTTGTAGTATTTCCAATTTGTAAATCAGTTTATATTTTTTTAAATATAAATACTTGGAAGCAATGAATGTAAGAAATTGATTTTTTTTTTAATATGCAAACAAATTTTCATTAATTAGGTTAAAATTTAACGGGAGATTTGTATGAAAGCTCGTAAATAAACATAAAGAGGTTGATAAGGGAATATGATTTTCAGAATCCTTTAAAAATAATGGCTAGAAATTTCAAAAGTAGCATTTGTCATTATTTTTTCATGAAACCCTTAGAGGAAAAATATTTAAACCCTCGAAAAAATCAGATAAAAGTTGTTCAGAAATCCAATAAGCAGTTTTTATAAACAAAATTACTAAATTATGACTGGTATACTCGTTAAATATTCTATCATGAACTCCATCAGAATGGCTCCTAGATTTTTTCTGATACATGAATTGCAACAGGAATTTTAACTGATTTATTTTTTTAAATGTGTAATGTATAAGAACTTCTAACACAAGGCTACCATATTCTTAAATCGATTAAAAAAATCATTATGATTTGTATCAGGAACATATTGAGGAATTGTCAATAAATTCTAATGCCGAATCTGCAGCAAATCATTCCAGATTTAGACCAGAATTTTTTTACAAAACGATTTCAAATTACATCTGTTACTCCTTTAGGATGCGTACCACAATTCCGTCAAATTGTTTTGAAAAAAATATATTTTTCTCCAAGATTGGCCAGACATATTTTTGGTAATGATATAATATTTTTTCCAGTATTACTTTTAGAAGCGCTTTAAAATGCGATTGGAATGTTTTATGTAGTCAGTATTTTCCTGATCAACGCAACTCAATAATCCAATTCAGATTATTCCTGAAAATCATCCAGCGATCCATTTTTTTTCACGATTTCTCTAAGGATTTGTTAAGAAATTTATTCAGAATGGTTCCCTATAATTTCAGCCCCGTAAAAATGTATTTCAGAGATAGATTCAGGTAATTTTCAGAAACTGAAAATGTTTGATTAATTTATAACAATTTATAACAATTGAATCAAAATTTGTTTAATCCGCTACGAAATGTACCCAGAAGTTCTCTAAGTATTTCAGGTTTTCCCTGTTAGATATAATTACCTGAAGATTCTCGGTTTTCAGGTGTTTTCCAAGTAGTAGACGCCCTGATTTAATAAGGACTCTGGAGCACCCCACAATTATTCTGGAAGCATCCCAGAAGAATTCGGAAAGCATTCAAAAATGAATCTTGAAGCAATCCAAAGAATTCTGAAAGCAACCCAGATGGATTCTAGAAGCATCCCTGATGGATTCTGAAAGCAGCTTATGAAGGAATCTAGAAGCATCCATGTTGGATTTTGAAAGCACACCCGAATGATTCTGGAAGCTTCCTGGAACGAATCTGGAAACATCCTATAAAAAAATCAAGAAGCATTCCAAAAGAATTCTGCAAGCATCCCAGAAGGTAAAGTAAAATTTTTGCTAGAGCAAACCTTCAAAAAAAGTTTCAAATTTAATTTTCAATCATAAATTTTCTAGACAAAATCGGTGATTCTAGAACCCAGTAGGGCCAAAGTTGTGTTCAAAATTGCGTTATATTGGTTTCCGAGATGTTTGAAAAAAAAAAATGTCATATTTTGATATCTAACCCAAAAAATACCAAAATACGACATTTTTTTCAAATATCTCAGAAACCAATAGAGATATCGTAATTTTGAGCACAAATTTGGCTCAATTGGGTTTTAAACTCACCGATTTAGTCTAGAAAAATTATGTTTGAAAATTTATTTTGAAATGTTTTTAAAAGATTTTCTCTAGAAAAAAAAAACACTTAAATCCTTTGCGCCACCCTTAAAGATTAACCCAAATCACTCATTTTTGTACAGCTTACTTATTTCGACTAGTAGATCGATTTCCATTTGGGAAATCATATCCCAGAGAGATTTTTAAAAATTAGCCCCACCCTAATGTTCCGGGTTGTCCCGGATTGTTCCGGAACCACAATTGGACCATAATATGCAACTGATATTATCCGGAGTGCGGTTGACTTCTGATTTGCGGCTTCCGAATAAATAGCGCGTGCGAAAATATTCTTGGATGACAATGATTTTGCTTTCCATAAGGAACTCGGGTTGATTCCGGCCCTCTAGCTGGCCAGGGTGAGGCCGCCGGCCAATGAGACCCCCACCAATCGATTCAGCACACTTTTTCCAAGCGAAAATGGTCTCAGCCGTTGGCAGAACCCGTTACCCAGCTGAGAAAATGAATTTAGTCGTGTTTCGGGTTCAATTTTTCCCACTGTGCAATGGTTCCGCTCCTGTGCACATCAGCTCTCCTTATCGCTCCTTCCAGTGCTATGTTGAACAGTAAGTTCGAAATAGCATCGCCCTGCTACAGTCCGTCAAAGGTTACGAACGATGACGAAATTTCTTCCGCAACCCGTACACTTGATTTCGATCTGTCAAGCGTCGCACGAATCAGTCTAATCAGCTTCGCCGGAAAACTATGTTCGATAATAATCTGCCACAACTCGTTTCTCTTCACTGAATCGTACGCCGCCTTGAAATCAATAAACAGATGATGGGTCTGCAAGTAATACTCTCGAAATTTATCGAGAATCTGCCGCAGGGTGAACATCTGGTCCGTCGTTGATCGGCCCTCACGAAATCCTGCCTGATATTCGCCGACGAAGGACTCCTCAATCGGCCTCAGCCTGTGGAACAGAACTCCGGACACAATTTTGTACGCTGAATTGAGGAGTGTTATTCCTCTGTAATTCGCGCACTCCAGTCGATGCCCTTTCTTGAAAAGAGGGCAAATGAGACCATCCAACCAACTAGCAGGCAGTTCTTCCTCCTCCCATATCTTCAATATAATACGGTGTAAGAGTTGATACAGCTGCTCACTACCGTGCTTGAGAAGCTCGGCCGGGAGTTCGTCCTTCCCAGTAGCCTTGTTGTTCTTCAGTCCTCTAATGGCTGTCTTGACCTCGTCTAGCGTTGGAGGTTCCACAGCTTGTCCATCGTCGTCGATTCGAATTCTGTCCGTCGCTCTTCCACTCCCACCGTTCAACAATACCTCGAAGTGCTCTCTCCACCTGACAGCCACCAATGTCTTGTCTGTCAGCAAGTTTCCATTACGGTCGTTGCACATGACGGGAGAAGGCGCTGTTTTTCTCCGCACACCATTCACAGTTTCGTAAAATCTCCGCATATCATTCTGTTGCATACTCTCTTGCGCCTGAGCAATCACATTTTCCTCGAGCTCTTTTTTCTTTTTGCGGTGGATTTTTTTTTCGGCTACTTTTGCTTCCCTATATCGCTCCCTGCTCTGCCGGGTCCCCGACACCACCATCCGGCTTCTGGCAACATTCTTCTCGTCCGTTACTCTCTGGCACTCCTCGTCGAACCACACGTTTCTAGGTCGTCTTTGAGCAGTACCTATCACCTCTCGCGCTGCTGTACTCATCGCTCCGTGGATAGACTCCCACAGAGTGTTGAGATTATCGCTCTCGTTGATCTCGCTTATCCGCTCGTCCAGCTTCTGGTGATAGTCAGCTACCGTACCGTCTGCTGAAAACCGCTGGATGTTGAAACGCATCGATCGCCGGTTCCTAGAGTCCGACACGGTTGATAACCGAGCTCGAATCTTACTAACTACGAGATAGTGATCTGAGTCGATGTTGGGACCTCGAAAAGTTCTAACATCAACTACGTCCGAGAAATGTCGGCCATCTACCAGCACATGGTCGATTTGGTTGTAAATCTCGCCGTTTGGGTGTCTCCAGGTGTGCTTGCGGATATCCTTGCGTGCAAAGTAGGCGCTACTAATGGCCATCCTGGCGGCAGCAAAGTTGACTAATCTCAGGCCGTTGTCATTAGTGACGGAGTGAAGGCTCTCCGTACCGATGATTGGACGGAAAAAGTCCTCTCTTCCGACCTGTGCATTGCACACTGGGCCAGGAACAGACATTAGCAAGACAAAACCTCTAGCACATTGGGGATACGTCCAATCAAGTTGGTGTTTTCGGCAAAGTTGTTGAGTTTTATCTGCGCCTCAAATTGCGCTTGGAATTTAGTTCGTAAAACCGCCGCATAGGTAGCGCTGCGGTGCTAACTTCTTTATTTCACATCCTAGAGCTTTGGCGTCTTCGGCAAAGTTGTAGAACAGGCAAAAATATGAAAAGTTGTCGAAGACACCAAAACTCTAGCTCTTGAAATAACAAAGTTACATTGAATATTATAACGAACGACTTAAATTTGCGCTTCTATGTCATTCTCTTGTTTATCACCCTACATGTTGCTATGACAACAGAAAACAATAATCGCAGTAGTCGAACAAGATCGTACATTTGAATTTGTATTTCACTCTTGCAACAATCATGCGTTTTGAGCAACAATACATACATTTGACTAGGTATTACTAGTAGAAATTCCTGTTTTAGTGTATATGAGTGATATACCGTAATCTGCACCTGATTTTGTCTGAATGAAACGTAAGTTCCGTAAGTGAATAATTCCACTTCTTGAATCTTTTTAAACAGTCGGGACTCCTACAAGACGTTGCCACTCACTTTACGCCCACCGCGAATTCCAGGTTGTCGTGCATCCAAATAAGTTTATTTTCAGTATTTGACAAATCGAAAGAGGAGCCTAATTTGAGCCTACTCGAATTCAAAAAATAAACTGAGTCGGATACAAGTTAGCTGAGATATTGTGGTTGGCGTAAGGCATGGTACACAAATTACGTAACGCTTAAATCAGCGATTTCAGACTCCCCCCCCTCCCCCATGTAACGCTTTTTGTATGAAAACCAAAAATATTTTGTATGGTTCGTAACGCTGAGCTAGACTCCCCCCCTCCTCCTATAGCGTTACGTTATTTGTGTACGATGCCTAAAGTGGATGGCAACGTCTTATATGAGTCCCAACTTTACACCCTCATTATTATATCGTAATGCGTTTGCTGAGAGATTTCATGATTATCTTTTGAAACATAAAACTATCGGGGCAATTGATTTTGATTTTCACATAAAATTTCACCTACTTCATCGAAATCCCACAGTATCCCACATGCTAATGGCTGTTTACTTTAATTATACTCAATATAATAAATATATTAGTGAATTTAACTAATTTACCTTTATTTTGCTATCGTGACAACCCACAAAATCCGTGAATTGATAATTTGTCAACATTTATCAGATAAATCTTTCAGTTCCATTCAGCTGTTCACATTGTTTCTGATTTGATGTTAAAACGAATAATATAAAACTATAAAAGATACTATAAGTGAATTCACCTACGAAAAATGCGTTTAATTTGGGCAAAATCAGGAAGGTGCACATCGACAGCTAGCGATATAACATTCATATAGGTACATTAAAACAGGAATTTCTACTAGTAATACATACATAGAAAAATGTATATATTATTCCTCAAAACGCATGATTGTTGCAAGAATTTCAAATTTCATATACGGTCTTGTTCGACTTCTGCGAATATATTGTTTTCTGTTACCATGGCAACATGTAGGGTGATAAACAAGAGAATGACATAAAAGCGCAAATTTAAGTCGTTCGTTTGTAATATTCAATGTAACTTTGTTGTTTCAAGAGCTAGAGTTTTGGTGTCTTCGACAACTTTTCATATTTTTGCCTGTTCTACAACTTTGCCGAAGACGCCAAAGCTCTAGGATGTGAAATAAAGAAGTTAGCACTGCAGCGCTACCTATGCGGCGGTTTTACGAACTAAATTCCAAGCGCAATTTGAGGCGCAGGTAAAACCCAACAACTTTGCCGAAGACACCAACTTGATAGGACGTAGCCCCAATGCGCTAGAGGTTTTGTCTTGCTAATGTCTGTTCCTGGCCCAGTGTGCATTGGCGTCACCGATAACAATCTTAACGTCTTGTTTTGGGCATTCTCCATAGGTCTTGTCAAGACATTCATAAAACGCATCCTTCACATCATCGGTTTTCTCGTTTGTCGGCGCACAGACATTGATCAGGCTGTAGTGTAAGAATTTGCCCCGGATCCTCAATACGCAAATCCGCTCGTTGATCGGCTTCCACCTCATAACTCGCTTCATCTGTTTCCCGATCCCATGTTCTGCCTTATCGCTGCCGCTGTGGTAGATGTTATATATGAACGATATGTTGGCGACGGGATCCACCGCCCTGAATTCACGTTCACCAGTTTTGGGCCACCGCACTTCCTGCATAGCAGCCATCAACTTTCTGCAATTCACGAGCCAAAAGGCTCACTCGTCCAGGTTCATTTAAGGTCCTGACGTTCCAGGTACCGAGTTTCCAATCATAGTCCTTATTTCGTTGCCGGGTCGGTTTCCGAGAGTATCGTTCGCATATTCTATTTCTTACTTCATTTTTCGTAGTATTGAAAGGCTACGACAGGCTACCTTACCGGGGTCGCGCTTCCTACATCGCGTTGGTGGGGCTGCCACCTTAGGTAAAGCTGACGCGATACAGCGTTTCGTATTCAGCCGCTGGATGCCAGAACAGACGCTGTTTGAGCCGCACCTCCTTGGTGAACAGACGCTCGGGACGTACCTCCTCAATCTAGCTGAAGTCAAAAGGACTGCACTACCTGCTAAGCACACAACTCTTAGCTGGCGGTCTTTGTCATCATTTGACCCGTGGAAGCCTGAGGTAGGAACTTGTGAGGACCAGAGCTATGTTGGACGCTCTCCTTATCGACTCACCGTTTTGCAGCCCAATATATTCTTGCCAAAAGTCTCATCGAATTAATTAATAATTAATAAATTCAAGACTGAACTCAAAAAAAGTGAGACACACAAAATAATGTAGAACTTTTGATTGTGTGCACAAAAAAGCTGTATTTTTAACCAGAAATAGCATATTATGTGAAGTTAATACCATTACAAATTTTGGATTTTGGAAACCTTGGGCATCCATTTTTGAAAATTGTTTAGGCTATAACTTTGTTGTTAGCTCATCAAAACGTCCGGAAATTTGACTGTTCTCCAAGTAAGGCATAATAATTGGTGAAATTTTCATCATAATCGGTTCAGTACTTTTGCTTTACAATTGAAACAAAAAAAACGGGGTTTTCAAAATTTGAACAATTTTTAACATTGTAAAATAAATAAGCACTATATTGACTGTAGAACTGGCAACAGTGTCCCAATTTTTATTAAACTTTGGCAGTGTAAAATTGTTCTTGTTGCGCGCGCGATACTGGTCTCCCCGTGCAAAGGTAAGGGATACTAACTAGCGGGACTAACTGTTATCGGGGCGGATCTACTTTGGCTGATGATCGACTTGGCCTTCTTGAATCCTGCTAGGGTACCGCGCCACTTGGGCGGTGGCATCTATATTCGTCTGTTTGCCACTATAACTAAGTCAATTTTGAACCAATCGACTTGAAATGTTGTACACGAGTAGATACTATACCTATCTCACTGCATTCCAAAAATTGTGTCAATTGGTTCAAATTTGACTGAGTTATAGCGGGAAACAGACGAAAATAGAAGCCAGCGCCCAAGTGGCGCGATTCCCTAGTTGCCTTTTGCCTTGTTCTGAAGGCCTATACGTGGAATCGTTGAAAAGAGTCTACAAACCAGCGCTCGACAGACTAGTCAGGTAACCTTGCACCAAAAGTCTTCCCGCTAGTGTTTGCTATAGATAAAGCCTATGCCGCAGAAGAATGGAGTAGGTATTCCGTACTGTACGGGAATTTTCGATCTTGACTAATAACAGCAGTCTTTAGACTAACACGAAACTTCACATTATTGACTACATTTTGGCCTTTATATACGGAGTTGCGATGGAGATCTCGATCAGGTGGCATTGTTCGAAGGAAAAAGTGAAAAATAACGCGTGTTTGTGGCAGTTGCGATGAAAATCTCGGTCGCGTTGCATTGTTCGAAGAAAAAAGTGAAAAGTGACACGTGTTTGGGGCAAGTGCACATTCTCCTTCCTCATGAAGTGATGAAAACGGATGCACACTTGGTAGCAAATAGTATTGCAAAAAATTGAAGGAGTCAAGGAGTGGCTGCGGTCTTCCGACGACATGGAACTGGGTGAGATCATTCCGAGCTTTTTTGTCTATACATAGGTATAAGAAGAAGTTGGGGTATTTTCGCCGATGCGTTTTCATAAGGACTCCTGAATTCTGTAATATCTGCAACTAAACCTTGTAGCTTTGGTGCTGGCCTAATATTGAAACAATGAAAATGTTAGATGAAAGTAACTGCAGTTCACCACAATCATTGAGCAAATTTAAAATAATTGGCCTAATTACCTCAAGGGGCTGTCGATCACAGATAACACATGGAACTACTCTTAGTAAAATACATAATTCGAAAAAAGCTTTCTAAGCTTGAACGTTTATCCTCCGTATACTCTAAGTTCAATACTGTGAGAAACGCGCGACTTTTTCCGTGAGTCGGTCGGTTTTCTCGGTAGGAAGATGGGGACGCGAATATTGAATGCGACATCAGAAGCGCGCGATAACTTTCGTGGGAAAGTCAGTTTTCACGGTTGTGTAAACGATCAATGCGGTGACGCGTTTAATGTAGAACGATTGTTGACGTTTGTGCATTACGCTTCCTATCGCGAGTAAGGACTAGAAATCCTCTACTTAGAGATAAGCGGAAGTTACATATGTCGATTCGGCAACGCTGTTCGTTTTGTTTACATCAGCTGCCAACACTTGCTACAAAGCTAGATGTTTAAACTTTGTGCGTGACTTCGTTGTGGTTCAAGTTGTTTTGTTTACATTTTCTAATTAAAGATTTTTTTTTTCAAAATTTTGAAAAAAAAAGTGGAGCAATCGAAAAAATCTGAAATTCATTGCAAAGTGTGAACCTAAACATATCGGCAGAAGTGAAGCAAGAAGCAGCAATGGATTTTTTTTTCAAGAAGTGCTGCAACAAAAGTTTCATCATAAACATGAGCTTTTGAAAGCAGAATCAATTAAATTTTAACTTTTTACTAAACTTACATATACCGTCAGTTTCTCGATATTAAAACTAAATAATTTTTATTTATTTGGTTTGGATTGCAATACCATTCAAACGACGCCTTCCTACGAACGATCAGCATGTTCATTTGGCTCACACTTTGACAGTTCTCTTTGCACGATTGGCTTACAATGACCGCCTCCGTAGATCTCTATAATGTAGGATTACTAGTAAGGACGTGGCCGGCGCCGTTATTGACTTTAAATTTTGATCTCTCGATTTGTGCACATTGAGAGTGTGTAGGTAGTCCCAAGTACCATTCATTGGATCTCTGTGCAACTTCGATTGTTCTGGTCAATCACGGAGTAGCAACTACGATGTGTACGGTTATCTTTGCTTTGCTTTGATATCACTGTAGAAAAGTCTGAAGGTATCCATTGAGAAATTTTCGATGAATGACTTAAACAAATCCCCAGAAGAATTTCTAAAGTAGTGGAGTTCCCATAGAAATCCATCTGTAAGATTTGTTGTAGAAGGAATATCTGAAGGAAGCTCTGGATTAATTTCTTGAGGTGTTCTAGAAAGTATTTCTGAAAAAAAATATACTTCAGGGATTCCTTGAATGATTCCAGCAATAATTCCTTCAAAGATTTCTCCAGGCATTCTTAAAAATAAATTTGAATTTATTTGAAAGTTTCTTCGGAAATTCCTCCAGAGATTTCATCAGGCATTCCTCCAGAAAATTCCCTTGGGATCCCTTGTAAACTTTCCCAACAAATTTCGTATAGGATTTTTTTGGAAACGGGCTTCTTCAAGACGTCCTCCAGGAATTCAGCAAAAATTTTCTCCTGGAGTTCCTTGAGAAACTTATACATGTATTTCTTCATTTTTTCAAGAAACGCTTCCATGGATACTATAACAATTTTCTCCACGTACCGTGATTTCGGGTGAAATTGATCAGTGGGGTGAAATTGATCGGCGAGAGAGCTATTTTTATTTGTTAAAAATAACGCTTTAAACTCAAAACAATTTGTAAAAAATGTTTATCATCTGACTCAAGAGTTACTGAATGATGAGTTTACATGTTTTACAGCCAATTAGTCACATATTTCTGTATAAAATTAAATATTTTTCTAAATTGCCTGTCAGGCAAACTTCAAAGACACTTTCAAACTTTTGTTACCGTAGCTGTATCGCAAATGTAATGAATATTCGAATTAATGTTTCTAGCTGTCACGTATTCGCTAAACCCGATTTCGTCATCAAAAGTTCTATAAACATTGAAATTTATGCATAAAATTGTACTTTTCCAGAAGTTATAACATATTTAGTATAGAAATTGCATACTTTCAGGCGTTTTCTTAAGATTTATTAAACTTTTAACTTAAATAATTAAAAATTTAGCGAACTTGTAAAAATTTTGCATATCTTTTCGCATTCCGAGGTGGTTAATTTAGGAGGAAAACATAATTTCAGCACTTACAAATACATTTCACCGACTGATCAATTTCACCCCGAAATTAAAATTTTTGATTTTTCATTTTAAATGATATTTTTTGTAATAAAATGATTTGCAGTGGAGTTTTTAACATCGTTGACAGATGAAAACCATGGTCGTACTTGTTTTTAAGCATTAAATTTAACCATATCGATAAGTATTCAAAAATTATTCGCCAAAAACTACGAAAAGTGGTCAATTTCACCCGAAATCACGGTACTTTTCCTTGAGACTCAGGAATTCTTCAAGGAATCAGTCAAAAACTTTCTCCATGAATTCCTACTTTTTTCCCTGCCAGTGGTTCCTTCAAATATACAATGTTATCAGACACTTCTCCTTAGATTGTTGAAAGAATTCATTCAACGATTCCTGCAGGAATTCTTCTAAAGTTTTCAAATGAAATTCCATCGAAGGTTTCTGCATAAATTCTTGCACGAATTCCTGCCCCAGAAATTATTTCGAAAATACGTATTGGAATTCCTTCAGACGTTCCTTTAGACATTCCTACATGTATTAGATATCGTTTCAGGGATTTTCATAGAAGCTTCTTCAGAAAGTTGATCATGATTTTTTTTTTCCTTGGGATGACTTACAGCATTCAGTCCTTCATGAAGCTCTTCCAGGATTCCTCCAGAGGAGTCTCAAAAACCTGTATAAGTTAGAGAAGTATTTCAGAAATTGCGTCTGATATTTTTGTCCAGGAATCCCTCCACAATATTTTCAAGATTTTTTTTCTATCAATCCTAAAGCTCCTTCGGAAATTCTTTTATGATTTGTTCAATTTATGGAAGAAAAGCTGTACAATCCCAGGAAGAATCTCTGACGATATCCCAGGATCAGGGTTTGAAAATGTCAAAAAATGGCATTTGCTTATTTCCCATTTTTACTGCCTCTAGTTAGAAATATTTATCGAAGATATCGTTATTGTAGCACAATTATCCAGCATTATTGAAGGTTTGTGCTTGCGGATGGAAATTTTCACTGGAAGTGGTAAAACTGGAAAATGTCATGACATGTTTTCCATGACATTTCCGTGACATCCCGGGTAGACGAGAATATCTAAATCATATCTCAAATCGAACACTTTTTGCTGTCATAGCTCGATGTGATTTTGATGATGATTCAAAATTCTAATGAATATCGCACGATCGCACGAATAGCTCAAAGTGATATAATATCAGTTTTTGTTCTTGTCGAAATAGCTGAAAATTTCAACATAAGAAAAAGTTCAGCTCTTCTACACGAAATGGAACACATACACCCATAGAGATGACTCAATGTTAGTGAAATGCTCCCGGATAAAAAATTACCATTCATTACATGGTAAATATTATTAACATATGACTGGTTTTATTGTTCACAATAAAATACATAGTAGATATATTGTTACTTTTTACGATTGAAATCAAGCCCATATAGTTCGTACAATAAGTGAACATTACCTTTATTAGTGACTAATTGATTCGATTGTTTTTCAATAGTTCTATAATTATATTAAGTTACTATCAGTAAAAATTAATTTAAGTTGTTTTTAAATAGTTGCAAAAGTGCCTGCAAAGTTCTCATGGACTTTTTATTAAAAAAGAGTTTATTTCTCAATTACACTTAAAACAATTCGTAACAAATCAATAACAATAAATATTATTGTTGCTTGGTCATGTTTGTATAATCAAATACAAACTCACTTGACATATTTTTTTATAGTTTTCGTTTTAAATTTGAGTACAGTAGATGTTTCGGTTATCGAATGTTATTCGCTAAAACTTCAACGACTGTCAGACGTCAAGCCGTGTTGGCAGAGGAAGCTCTCAATGAATAACTGAGGAAGTACTTATATAAAACTAGCTGAAAAGCATGTTTTAGCCAAGTGAGGATGTTACGACAAGATTATCAATGATTTTTCTAATGTTTTTCCAATAAATTAAAGGAATCTAGTAAATAGTAAACTACCATTGATAACAATACAAATACAATTAGTTTAATGGGGTCAATTGAACCGATGTTAAAATAAACATGCAATAATATTTGTTGTTATGTAAACAGATTTCGCCTTTGAAAAACCAAAGAATTCATATTTCTTGGTAACATTTCTCTCCAGCATTTACAGATACTAATGGCCACATGAATTATGGTATGGATCATACGACCTGAGGTCTGACTTGTGATATTTGGCAGTTATTTGAAAAGATCCTGGAAAAGATTGAAGATAGATCTTATGAACATCTGCCAAACAATACATACCAGACAGACATACATCAGAGTTTTTGATTCTTATCATAAAATGTGCATATCATTCTGGCGGCCGTTAGTGCTCGTAAATGCTGGATATAAATGTTAGAGGGAAATATAAATTCTATGGATTTTCAAAAGCGAAAACTGCTTACAAATAACAACAAATATTACTGTATTTTTATTGTAACAACGATTCATTTGACGCCATTCAAGTAATTGTATTTGTATTGTAAGAACAAAGAAAAAACATTAAAATATATTGTTTTCTTTTGAAAATTGTCCTAAAAATGTCTCATAAAAACACAATACATTCTATTATTTTTCGCGAAAAAATGTATGAAAATTTTCTCAAAACTTTATGGTTAAGATACATAACGACCACCATTTTTTATTGTAAAAGTGCCATTTACCATTTGCCGAATGGTATAGAACAATAGGGGTGATGGTGAGTGTGCCGTGTAAATTACAATACGTTTAATGGTGAATATTTTTCGAAAAAATGGTGTTGTAACAATAAAATTTATCGTATTTTTATGATATTTTTTATCAGGGCTTTGTGCCCCTTTCTGAGCTGTTGAAACGAAGAACCGCATGCTCTTATTCCCATGTTATTTACAACAGCGAGCCACATTTGAGTAGTAAGCATCGCCGCCTGTGAATCTTAAGGACAAAGTAACGATCCTGGATGCTGCCATTTTTTATTTATTTTTTTTTTCTAGAAAAAAGTGACAAATCTTGTCTGCTATTGTTTTGATCTTGTATTATCTTAACGAGCTATTATTGAGTAGTTCACCATATTAGATTTTGCTATTATTTCTTGTTTACCTCTTATCTCAATCAAACCAATATCAGATTTTGCTCTTCAGTAATTCAATCAATCATAACTGAATATGCTATTCATCAGATTTTTCCACCTACTTGGGATTTCACAACCCTGCCCAGGATAAATTTGAAAATAAACCCTCACGTAAATTTCTGTAGAAATGTCGGTAAGAATTTGCCAGGGATTTTTTATAGACCTTTGGGGGGATTTCCGAAGGAAACACTGGATGGTTTTCAAAGATATTCCACCCTACAGGCATTAAAAAAAAAAGACTGGGAGAACTTCTGAAGAAATCTTCTTCTGAAATTGATAAAGACTTTTTTTTTAAATACTACAGAGATGTTTCTGAAGGAAGCCCTGAAGAAATTTCATGGAAAAATTTCTAGATGAATTCCTGAAGGAATACTTCAACTGCCGTTTTTCTGCACGTAAGCAGCATTCCCAAATGTTGACTTTTTTCTATATATCTGGTGAAATAATAACACTGTGATATGTCTGCTTTATTAGGATGCAAGATATACTGGTAACCTAGCATCTATGGAAGAAAACATTGCGGACGCAGTTTGATGAACAATAACCAAAATGTACCAACATTGTCAATGTCGCTTACATCACTTTGCAGAAGAACGGCTATCATGGAATCTGATGGAAATTATAGAAGGAATTCCGGGATACATTTGGTGGAATTCGCCGAGGAATTTATTAAAAAATGTTCACAAAAAACCTGGGTAAATCCTTTTTATACTTCCCGGTGATTTTTTTAATGTATTTCCTGAAGAATTCGTGAACAAATGTGTGAAGAATGCCTGTATGGTGTAATACCTAGAATAATTTCAGTATAGATCTAGAAAAAATAGGGCAATTTCTAAAGGCATTCCTGAAGATATTCCAACGAAATATTCCAGTAGAATTTCTGAATTAATTCCATACAGAATCCGTTGAAAAAATCGTAGAGGTATGAATATTTAAATAATCTCTGGAAAAATCCCGCACAGGTTTTCTATGGAATCGTAAAAACATCTGAAGAAGTTCTTTAGGAATACTGTATGGATTCCTGTTGGAATCTCTGAAAGATGATGATAAGAAACCATTGAAAGAATTATGGCAGAATCTTAAGAAATTTTCACAGAAATTCCTAAACATATTTCTGAAGAATTCCCTGACGGAGTTTTCCAAGGAATTCATGGAAAACTTGCTAATGGAATTCTTGGAGAAGTTACAGAAGAAATTCTTGAAGAAATATTCAAAGAAAGCCATCTAGAAACTTCCTTAAGATTCACCGGAAACATTTATGAATTTTATGTATTCATTCCAATTTTATTAATGGAATTTTTGAGTAATTTTTGGAAAAAAAATCCATAAACCAGTTTTAGAGAGTATCTATAGAACACTTTCTTAAGAAAGCCTCGAAATATTTATAAAGGAATCTCAATAGAAATTTTTTGAAAATTTTTTTTCTTTTTTGAAAAAATAAATTTCCAAAGGAAACTCTGAAGTAATTTCTGAAGGAGGATACTTGGGAGAATTTTTTGAAAAATCTTTCTAATGATCTCTGGACTAAAGATCCTTGAACAAATTTCATTCACAACTATTGATCCTCTGAAGGATCGCTGTAAGAACTTCTTCTTATAGAATACATGGTTTTCAAGAAAAATACATGAAGATTTTACTGGAAGAACCTCTGTAGAAATTAGTGAAGGAAACTTTGGAGAAGTTACCGTAAACAAAAACCAATAATCAAGAATTTTATATAATTCCTGGAGAATGGAGGGATACGCAAGCTCTTGGCATTTGAGGGGGGTTCCAGCGGTTTTGAGGTGGGTTTCCGGGTATTCTACGAGTCTCTGGAAGCTTTAGGTTAGTTACAAGGGGGTATTAGAGGGATTCCGAAGGCATTTCCAGAAGCTTTAGAGGACTTTCGGCGAATTTCCAAGAAGTTACAGAGGCGTTACATAGGCGTTCATTGGTTTTTTGTGCAATTTCGACGGCTTCGGTCAATAACGGAGAAGCAACTATGAACTGTGCTGTCAGCTATGCTCCTGTTCATGCTCATACTCAAATATTTGACCCAGTGTACTAGCTTCTTAACGGCGTTCGAATTTTCCTTTTCAATGTGAACTGCAAATGTGATACCACAAACAAACAGACGTAACACTTCGAACATTTTTCGATTTAAATCATAGTCACTGAATCATGTTCGCCCAATGCTAAAAATACTGAGTTTGGCCAACCACCAACTGGTGGCGGTGGAGGGCAAACGTCAAACTCGAACAAAAACGATGCGAGTGCCACAGACGGTCAGTTGGTCAACTACCAAATTTGAAATTGACCGTTAAATCGGTATACGATGGGAATTAATAGAGTGTTTCGTCTGTTTGTCTGTGGTGATACGTTCAGATCACGGTTCAGATACTTCCCTTAGAAGGCTCGTTTCTCCCCACCCTCCCCAACACTCGGAAGCGGATCCCACGCCAAAGAACATTAGTTCACAAGGCACCGACACCGCCACCGCATACACCACCACAGTGGCGCAGGACGCTAAGGCTGTGGCGCCCAGAATGGACGGCTGTGTGTCAGCTCAGGACATGAACCGTGTTGAAATCCGATTTGCACCCATCTGCGAGGCGTCGTCGGTCGTCGGTCGGCGTCTTCCTTCGTCCTCCTCGTCATCATCATTGCATTGTTGGAAAGTGTTCGATGCGGTGTGTGCTTTTCGGTTTCGTGGTATGAATTTTGTATGAGGGCTGCGGGAATCCATCCGTGGGGTAATAATCCGAAATGGAAGCAATTGAATAGTGACGTCTTTGGGCGGAAGGATAATGATTTTTAAATAGGTCATAGTTTGCTAACTTTTGTGTGGAGACGAGGAACAAATTCACACTTTAATGAAAGCTTGCGGTTTGACGAGAATTATCATATAATATTTACTTTATGATAAAAATTAGATTGAGAAGCCAGCCTCAGCAAGTCTGGTCAAATAAGTGTAGGACTCGTGTTTAAAAATCATCGATTTGCAAATCGTTGCACGAATTCAAATTTAATTTAACATTCCTGTAAAAACAAGGACGTTAATCAAAAAGTGGGTTAATTTTTATTAAATCTTCTATGGATGTTTGTTCGTTTTTTGTAATACATGTTTGAGCCTTTAAATGCATGATTGTTTTAATACGTCGAATTTAAAAGTTACTATGAGCTTCTAATTTATTTTCTCATTCACTACTATCATCGGAAAAGACTTATTATTATTCAAAGCGATAAGTAGTGTAAATTTGACGATATTTATTCGTTCTGTTGTATAAGACCATATAATATCCTGTTTGCTCATTATTCAAAATTGAAGGCATTTTGCATTCAAATGACTGTTGAGCAAACGTAGTTCCAAGTGTTCCAAGTTACAAGCATGTTTTATTACAAGACTAAGTTTACTCGTTCAATCACTTATCCCAAGTGACAGTCGTTAAAAAACGGAAACGATTCAGCCTTCCCACAAGATACAGAAAAACTCATAAAAATAAACCTTCATATCCTTCTCATATGCACCGGCAACAATTTACAGCCCCAGTAGACGAACGAAACTTTTGCAAAACGGTGGTGCTAGCAGCAAGCAATCTATAAAGAACGCGCGTTGAAACACACATTACATAATTCATATTCATTTGCCTCCGGGTTTGGGAAGCGCAGACAGAAGCATATAGGGAATCGCGCTACTTGGGCGGTGGCTTCTATATTCGTCTGTTTTCCACTATAACTCAGTCAATCTTGAACCAATTGACACAATTCTTGGAATGCGGTGAGATAGGTTTAGTATCTACCCGTGTACAAAATTTCAAGTCAATCGGTTCAAAATTGACCGAGTTACAGTGGAAAACAGACGAAAATAACAGACGAAGAAAACCACCGCCCAAGTAGCGCGATACCCTACCTACACCCGTCTAGTAACAACGACTTCCAACGGAGGAAAGTCGACCAAACTGTGGAGTCTGAGAGCACCACGTGTCGCGTCAAGGGCTCACTTCGCCGGGGCGCGATGAAGGATGAAAAGTTGAAAAATGTGTGCCATTTCGGCGTGGGCAACCGGCGTTAACTCGTTCGTTGTCGATTGCAGTTTAAAAGTGATTTAAGGATCGTGGAAGAAGTCATCTGTCTGTGAATCATATCGTTGCGCGAAGTGTGGTACACGAAAGTTTTTCATCGGAAAAATCATTAAATTTTGCATTCATTTAGCAAGTATTCAATATTCGCCATTTTTCTTCTGAATTTCAGATTTAGGCCTGAGTGTCCTCTGCTGTACATATGTAGGAGTCGTCTCCATTCGACTGGGTCGACCTCGCTCGCTGCGCACCACGTCATCTTGTATCGGTTAAATTGCCCTCGAGAACGATTTTTACTGGGTTGCTATCCGACATCCTGATGACGTGTCCCGTCCACCGTAGCCTCCCGATTTCCGTGGTGTGGACGAAGGTTGGTTCTCTCAGCAGCTGAAGCAGTTCGTTGTTCATTCACCTTCTCTTTCAACTGCACTCCGACGTAGATGATATGCAACACCTTCCGTTCGAAACTCCAAGGATGCGTTGGTCCTCTGCACGTAGAGTTCATGTTTCGTGCCCATAGAGAACTACCGGTCTAATCAGCGTTTTGAAGATAGTTAGCTTCGTGTTACGGCGAACTTTATTCAATCGTAGAGTTCTGCGGAGTCCAAAGTAAGCACGATTTCCTGCCACAATGCGCCTCTGCATTTCTCTGCTTGTATCGTGGTCGGCGGTCACCAGTGAGCCCAAGTACACGAATTCTTCAACCGCCTCGTTTTCATCACCGTCGATATAAATTCGGGGTGGCGAACGCGGTGATTCCTCCCTGGAGTTTTTTGCCATCATGTACTTTGTCTTCGACACATTAATGACTAATCCAATTCGCCTGGCTTCACTCTTTAGTCGGATGTACGTTTCCGCCATCGTCTCAAATTTACGAGCAATAATATCAATATCATCGGCGAAACCAAGCAGCTGAACGGACTTCGTGAAAATCGTCCCACTCGTGTTTATCCCCGCTCTTCGTATTACACCCTCCAAAGCAATGTTGAACAGCAAGCACGAAAGACCATCACCTTGCCGTAACCCTCTGCGAGATTCGAAGGGACTCGAGAGTGTCCCTGATACTCGAACTACGCACATAACTCGATCCATCGTCGCCTTGATCAACCGTATCAGTTTATCCGGGAATCCGTATTCGTGCTGAATCTGCCATAGCTGTTCTCGACCGATTGTATCATACGCCGACTTGAAATCGATGAACAAGTGATGTGTGGACACGTTGTATTCGCGGCATTTCCGCAACACCTGGCGAATGGCGAACATCTGGTCCGTTGTAGCGCGTTCACCCATGCATCCAGCCTGATATTGCCCCACGAACTCTCTTGCAATCGGTGATAGACGGCGGCATAAAATTTGAGAGAGTATCTTGTAGGCAGCGCTCAGTAGTGTGATCGCGCGGTAGTTCCCGCAATCCAACTTGTCGCCCTTTTTGTAGATGGGACACACGATACCTTCCATCCATTCCTCCGGAAATACTTCCGCCTCCCAAATCTTGGTAATGACCCATTGTAGTACTCTCACCAGTGCTTCTCCACCGTATTTTAGAAGCTCGCTTGGTAGTTGATCTGCTCCAGCGGCTTTGTTGTTTTTCAACCGGCCAACCTCCTCCTGAATCTCTTGGAGGTCAGGGGCCGGAGCCGGAGGAGAAGAATTTACCATCGACTAGAACGTGGTCGATTTGGTTTTCGGTTTGATGGTCGGGTGATCTCCAGGTGGCTTTGCGGATATCTTTGCGGGGGAAAGAGGTGCTTCGAACTACCATACCACGGGAGACTGCAAAGTTTACGCATTGCTGGCCGCATCGTTGTCCGAAATCCACGTGGTAATATTTTGGGAGATTTCGAACCCCCCCCCCCCACGCGTGGTTTTTCGTTCATACAAAAAAAAAACAATTTTTATGGACCGTGGTCTTTGCCCGAACTCCTCCCCCCCCCAAACATGACCGCCCCTTATCGGTCTGTACATTTCCTCCCTTCCTACCTGCTCGTTCATGTCGCCGACAACGATTTTCACGTCACGCGGCGAGCAACCATCCATCGTATGTTTGCTTCAACTGCGCGTAGAACGCTTCTTTCTCGTCATCAACTTTTGCTTCGTGTGGGCAGTGGACGTTGATGAAGGTGTAGATGAAGAAACAGCCCTTAACTCTTAACATGCACATTAGTGTGGCTCATCGGAACCGTTTTCTCCGATCATAGCTTTTATGGTTCCGTTTCTTATCCTGAGTATCTGTGCAAAATTTGAGCACGATCGGTTGCGTCTACAATTTGCGCATTGCAATTGAAATTAGTATGGGATTTTGTATGGAAAAACATACTTTTTTTGCATTTTTGTCATAAGTTGAAAAAGTTTGTCTGAATCTCTTTAACTGATACTGTAAAATGATAGCCTAGGAAGTTCTGAAAAACTTTGTTAAAGACCGCAAAGCGATCCGATGCTAGTGAAAATAGTTATAACCAACGAACGGCATACATGTGTTTATGTTTTAACATGTAAAGGAATAACAATAGCAACAAAATCATGCTGTTTCGTCAAGCAATGCCAACGCTATAACTTTTTTCATACGCATCAGATCACTTCGCGGTCTTTGACAAAGTTTTTCAGGACACCCTAGGCTATGTTTTCACTTTATCGGTTACATGGTTTAGAAAAATTCGAGTTTGTTCTAAGAGAAATGCAAAAGAGTGTGTTTTCCCATGTAAAATCCCATATAAACTTCAAACGCGATGCGCAAAACGTAGACATAACCGATCGTGCTCAAATTTTGCACACTTATTTGGGTCCTGAAATGGGATCAAAAAAGCTTTGATCTGATGGGATACCATTGAATTTTTCATTTTTGCATATAAACGATGACCCACTCTAATGCACCTTGCGTTGATCGGCGGTCACCCGATCACACGTTGTCGCATCTTGCCCAACACTATAAATCCTGTTCCCAGTTCTTTGGTGGTGCCACAGCTTTGGTAGAAGGTAGCCGCTCGATGCCCGCTTTTCCACACTTTCTGTCCAGTCCAACAAAGTTCCTGCAACGCCACGATGTCGAAGTTGCGGTGATGTAGTTCATCGTAGATTATCCTGTCACATCCTGCGAAACCAAGTGACTTGCAACTTCATGTTCCAAGTTTCCAATCGTAGTCCTTATTTGGTCTCGTAGGTCTTTGCCTATTGTATCGAGTCGTAATTTCTCCTATGTTATTCACAATTGGTATTTTACGGGTGGCTTATTGGGCCTACGCCAACACTCCTGTCCTCCTCCGGACGGCCATCGTGCCAGTTCTGTTTAACGTTCCAACCAACACAGGGACGATCACGCTAATGGGGCTACCACCTTGGATCTAGCTGGGCGTGGTGCAGCGTTTCTTACTCAGCCGCTGGATGCCAGAACAGACGCTGATTGAGCCGCACCTCCTTGGTGAACAGACGCTCGGGTGGTACATCCTCAATCTAGCTGAAGTCAGAAGGCTGCACTGCTTACTAATCACACAACTCTTAGCTGGCGGTTTTTGTCATCGATTGACTCGTGAATTTAACCCCATTAACGACGCGTTTGAAGGGCAGTTACTTTTCATTGAATGTACGAGGTTAGAACTTGAAATGCAACAGCTGGTTTGGTGGCCGAAAACTCTTCCCAATATCTCCGAGTAGTGAAATCTAAGCGAACACTTAGCTTTCGAATAAATATGATGTTTCAATGCTCAGTTCGCTCGCCGAACTGATTCAAAACCTTGACATTGGCCTCGTTTTTCTTCACCAGCGAATGTACTTCCACAGCAGACTCACGTCTAAGCGTACTGACTCAAAGAGTGCGCCGCAATATGGTTTCTTAGAGTTCTGATAATGGTCGACCAACATGTTCCCAACATGTTAAGGGTTTAAAACCAACCAAAAAGGTATGTACAAACCAAAACATGCATGGAACACTACCACAACAGTTTGCAGCTACGTTTGAGCCCGTGTGATACAAAGAATGTTTGACTGTGACTTACATGAAATCTTAACGATAGCCACTGTATAATGCGCCACCGAGACTCAATTGATTTTTTCCTAAATTTTATTACCACCCTAATGTTTTTTTGTATTTGAACAACCCTACCCTGTGCGTTTTCCAGAACTTTTACCACTACATGCACGCACAGCCACTTTGTAACGACCAGTAGAGAATAAAGTTAGTTCATTGTAAGAAGTCAAAGACATCGGGCGTTTTCTTGACTTTCTCCGTCAGAGTTCCCCGAGTATTTCCGCCGCGAGTTGCACTTGAAAATTTGGAGTGTCCGCCGAAACATATCGAAGGCCGGTTCGCGGATCCGTTTTGTGATTCGGAGTCGGTAAAACTACTACATTTTACATGGTCCTTCTGACCCGGATTTCGAATCCGCATTTTGCCCAACTCGCGTAGTGATAAGTGAAAATCGCCAACGATTGGCTTGCATCCGTTGAGCGGTGCAGTGAATTGCGCAGCGCCTGCTGCTAAATGGTGTGAAGGGGCCCGAAAGTGATTAAATTTGCATACCGACATCGAAAAGCGATAATCGTAGTGTGAAAATTGTTGAAACGGGCCACCGAAAGAAAACGTGCTTTGTGACGACATTTTGAAAAATCAGAGCAAATCCGAGTGAAGAATTGCGCAGTTGAATGCTTTCGGTGTGTAAGTGTGTACAGTGAACATCGCTTTCGTTGGATTGGATGCTCCACACCATTCATGAGAAGAAACTCGCACGAAGTGCGAATAGTGAGAGTACCCAAACGCGATCGGCATTCTGACGTTGAGCGCATAGTGGGTAAGGTGCGATGCAAAGAGATAAGAGATCGGATAAGCGTCGAAGCACACTCTGTGGAAACTATATGCAGAACGCATGAACCGCACATAGTAGATGAGTTGCGATGAGTGCGGAGATGCGATGGAGCTGCTTCGACGCATGTGAACGCAAGAGAAAGCAAGAGAACGCTTGTCGGGTATGGATTTTATGATTGCGCTCGTTGTGTATGTAAAGCAATGCGGATTTAATGTGTTGGGAATGCTACACTGACAAAATTGCAAAGTTAAAGTTTATACAGGTTCAGATTATAAAATTTATAAGACATTGCAATCGTTATTTTTATAAGTACTGACATACACATTATATCACCCTATTTCGGTTTTATAAGGTACCCTATTAAACATATATACGCAACCTTTTTCATTTATGTGTGCGCAAACATCAAAATTAAAGATGAGATGTTATAGTTAAAAATTATATATTCTCACACATAGTTTTGAAGTTTGGGAGACTCAATCAAATATAGCAAGCCTGAAACAGCCATCTTGTGCCGAATCATGTGCAGTGAACTTCATCGAGTTTTACGGTGAATGTTCTATCCGTTTATTATGCTTTTGGTCGAAATACGAAGTGACCGAACGTGCGAAAATTGATTTTTAACCTACTTAGAAATGTCGCAACTCAATTTGGATTAGTGCATATTGTTGCTCTTAATTAGCTTAATGATGCGCAACAGAAAAAATAGATTCAAATTTACTTCGCAGCTGCAACTTCGCAAGTGCTTCTAGCGACGACTTCGATTTGGTGGTGCGACGATAATATTGGAGGTAATTTTTAGTTTCATAATACTATGTTTTTGTATAATAATAAGTTTTTTATCGTTTTAGCTAAATCCATAAATGTGCGGGAGGAGAAGCAGCGGTTTTTCAATAATTCATCGGGAGAAGTTTCATCCAGAAGAAAATGGGTGCTGGAAGAAAATGTTACCTTCCCCGGGGAATCAAAAGGCGACAACTTCGGGTAAACTCGCACTGGTAGATGGAGGAGCACCGACAGCAGTTGCCGCAACCCTCGCGACGGAAACAGAGGATTCATTATATGAGAATTCGTCCCATTCCGATGAAGAACCGGAGGAGGCAAACCAGGTGAAGGACAAGATCATCATGGCGATTTATGTGTTCGGAAGTGTTTAAAAATCTCAAATTTGATAACTTTGAATAAAAAAATACAAAATAAAACGAAATAAAATAATGAAACAAAACAAAAACACGTGGATGAATTTATTATTTTTATTATAATTTTCATACATTCCTCACATATAATTATCATGCTCCGCCAAACATAAACGTTATAAACCCCACATATAAAGTTTATTTGTAGAGGTACATAAAATGTATGTAATTCTATACATATAAGTTATGTGTGGAGACGCTTATACTTTTTATGTTCGCCTTACATATTTTGTAAAGGTGAAGACAAATTGCAAAAATCTATGTGGTTTCACACATAAAAGGTATACGGAAAATCGTCTCAGTGTAGTAGATAATATAAAATGCTTTAATATGTTGTTGTTTTTAAACATAACTCAAATCTTTCTCAAATGACTTTCATTTTGACGATCCAGTCGTAATAAAAATTTATCATACTGTCTATCGATCGCCATGTAAAATAACATACTTCATTGCATATAAAATAGTATTCCATCAAATCGTTTAAGTTTTTTTACAACATAATTTTGTTATTATATGTGTAGGTATAAGAAAACATTTTATTTTCTCTGTTTGGGATTTAAATCAAGTGATCAATGTTTGATATGGTCGTTTGTTCAGGGCATGTTATTCATGTGCAAGTTAGAAAGTTTAAGGTTTTATGACATTCAACTTAATTGCTAAAATGATTCTGATTAAAAGGTTCTGTTTTTTTCTTTGTCGGGCAAAACTAGATCCCTTAACGAAAAGAGTAAATAAACACGAATATTGACCATGCATCCAAATCATACTGCTTAAAACCAAAGAACACCGAATACAAAATTATAAATATTAATTAATTTCTCCAAATTTTAAAAATCATTCTGATAACATTCAACAAGGTATGTATGGTTATGGTTGATGTATAACATTATGGGTTTCACGCATTACGGGCTAAAACAACTTTTGTTGCTACGGTTTGTAAAAAAATGTTCATACTGACAACAATGAGTCATTTAACTAATCACTCTTAGTAATGTACACTGTACATATTTTTGTGCGAGGAATATGTAAGAATATGAATATGTTATGAATATTATTCAAACATGGAGAAATAATAGTATGATTTCATTGAACATCATGCAAAAATGAAACAAAAAAACGTATACATTTTTTAAATTGGATGCACCATCTTTGTTTACTCCTCCGTTCAACATCCATTTTCTCCGAATTTCAAATGAATTTGGTTGCATACGGTGTTTGGGGCAGTTATGTTTGAATAACAATTGCAATTTGTAAATTAATAGAGACATGTCATGATTTATTAAAGCTTTTACACATATTTATTGAAGAATTTCAATTTATTGCTTGTGTACTTATTAGAGACATTTTTTCTCGTAGATATCGCCGAAAATTTTGTAATAAAAAAAACCTTTACCCTTAAATAATACATACCTGCCGATTTTTTGTTACTTTTTACCGAGACCAGCACAATCAAGTAGTCTACAAAATGTAAATTCAGTATAACAGTCTCATTTTGTTTTAAATTGAAATCAACACTCAGATAGCCCAGTACAGAAAGTAAAAATATGTGTATATAAAAGACATCGCTCACGCGTATATAATTACATTTTATACATTCTTTTCTTAAATAATTAATTCAATAATCTCAATCTTGTACAGTTACACCAGATTTTTTTTGAACAGGTCGGTTTTTGCTATTGCAACAGGATCAAAACTGACTATGTTATAGCAAAAAAAAAAAACGGCTCGCGCAAAACAAAAAGCGGGCGCATTTTATCTTTCCGCTCTTATAGATTAAACGATCATTTCACTACCCACATCCAAAGAAGCGCTTCAACATATAAGCGACTTCATCGATCAAATCACGCGAGTCGTTTTTTTTTTCATAGTCGTTTATTTAATAGGCTCATGCGTGCCTAGCACTTTACGGAGCCGAATTGCTAAATTACAATTACATTGTTTTGTTTAACTATAAAAAAAAATCACTTGGAGCTTTTTCTGGCTGTTTTCTTTGGACGCTGCATCTCTGTTGAACCCGAAGCCGCAAACTGTGCCCTCCTCTCACTTGCTTGTTGCTTGTTCACTGCTTCCTGGACTCTATTGGCGAACTTAGTCAGCTCCGCTATTGCCCACTCACGTCTTGATCCTGTTTGTTCCTCTCCTGTTGACTGTTCTGGCAAATCCTGCCTTGCATCGCAATGATCCACGTTTTCCGTTTCCAAAACTTCATCCTCAAGCACTTCGATTATTTCCTCATCCTCCTCTACTAAATCGGTTTCCTTCATCAATGCTGTTGATCCACATGCCACTATCCCAGCATACGAAACGGGATTCTTTTTCACGTTCTTTTTCCAAAGTTTCTTTTCTGGGCACGAATGTTTTCGGTGCCCCTCCTTGTTGCACGAAAAGCACCTATCTTTGAGACCTTCGTGGAATACTCGCACCTTCCATTTCCCGATCTCCAAAGCCGCTGGGATGTCCTCTTCTACATCAACATACACACCTCTCACGCCGGTAAACAGATGGTCAAGGCCAAGTCCCACTGGGAATTTCTCCCGGATCACGCGACCAACTTTTCCAAAGTTTCCGAGAACAGTTGATAGATCGTTATCGGATACCTCCGGTGGTAGATCGAAGACCCGCACGTATGTAACATTGCGCCCCGCAATAGATACACTCACATCTACCGATTGACCGTTCATGTAGTAGAATTTCAACACACCCTCATTATCCTTCATTGACTTCTTCATTGCATCCTCTGATATGTACTTGATGCAGACTACTCTGGATTGAGGTAATTTATAAACTACCTCCATCTGCATAGGATCCGAATTAAGTCGTTTGACAAATGCAGCAATTTCATCCCAAGTCGGCGGCGCAGTCCCTCTTGGGAAATGAAATTGCAAAGTATTGCAGGGAATATCCATCGTGATGATGATTGTTTGCTAATTTGCACTGCTTCGATCGAGCCGACGAACAAAAGCACTGCGCAACAAAAGGCAATAAAACCGTCGTCCGTCGTTCTACACTGCACGCTTGGCAAATATTCCGCGATGAGTCTGATGCGTCCGATTCAGGCAGAAGCAGAAAAACAACTGGCGCGAGTCGTTGATGCGCACGAAATAGGCGAAAAAGGATGTGAAAACAACATGCGCACCCTCATTGAAAACCTCATGCACTATGGCCTATCAAACTTCCCTCTTCTCATCTCATAACTTATCGCATCCGATCGCATCTCACCTTACCAACTATGGTCACAGCCTGAGAGAATTGCTGATTCGCCGCCGGAGTGATAATTTGCCGCCGGCTTTGAAAGTGTGAACAGTGAACAGCAGCCCGGTACCTGTGTGCGTAGCTGAACTGCAGCCGCCGGTGTGCGCAACCGGCTACCAGGAGAGAGGAGCGAGAAAGCAGCGCGACGGCGTTGTACTGCGACGCTGGCCACGAGGATTTATCGACAGCCCCAGCTACCAGTGCGTTCGTCGTAAGCACCCGAGCATTGAGTGAGTGCCTTGCTTCCTTTTTCTCTTGCACACGACTCGCGTCGTGGATCGTCGATATCTGTATCGCTTCGTGTCTTCTCGTCGTCGGCGTCGGTGAGAAGCACAAATTTGTCCAAATTTGTTCCCGTGTTGACACGGGAAGGAGACTCGTTACGTTTTCGCATACCGTGTAGAGCCACGTTAAAAGCAAAATGATGAAGGGAGAGGCAGACGCCGATAGGGAGGCAAATGTTTTGCGTAGGAATAAAGACCACTTGTGGGAGGAAATTGAGCTGCTGATGAACCTTGCTGAATCGGCAAAGGAGGGTGAGCAACTAGAGCTTATGGGGGTTTGGTCTGAAAGGCTTGAGGAAATTGCGAAAGATTATCGTCGTACGGTTTGTTTGTTGGAGGCTACGTATGGTGACCAGCACAAAGATGATAGGATGAAGTTCGATACGAAGTACTATGCGTTGCGAGCGTTCTACACAAAACGACTGAAGCAAGCTACTCAACCCACAACCACCTCAACACCATCTGTCAAACCTGTCAGCCACATTCGCTCTCCTGAGATTCATCTACCTCGGTTCAGTGGGAAGCTAACGGATTGGTGTGTGTTCCGTGATGCATTCGAGTCCGCCATTGGAAACAGGGAAGAAATAAGCAATGTTGATAAGTTTCAGTATCTGAAGGGACTTGTCCAGGGGGAAGCAGCGAGAATTATTGAGTCGATTTCTATCAGCGAGCTCGGGTATACGGATTAGACCTCTTCATAAAAAATGAAATTTCTCGAATTCAGCCAGTCACCCCCACATCTTAATTCTAGTGCTGAAACAAACTTCTGGTCAAATTTTCAGCTAAATTGGTGAAGATTTCGAGGTGCCTCAAGTCAAAATTGTGTTTTTTGGTCATTTTTCGCCTTTAAAAAATGCCCGTGGAGGCTAGAAGCCATATAAAATATCGTGGTAACCCTTAAATGAAAGATATGTATGTTCCTTACAACTTTTGTGAACATTATGTACTGATAGGAGGATGTTTTGATCATATTTATCCGTTTTTCAGACATGCAACTATGCTAAAAAGTTACATTTTACAACAGTTTTTGTTCTACGAAATTCAAACACTCAATTTTTATCAAAAGTTTCAAACCATTATATGATTACCCACAATATTCTGAACAATGTTGCCATACATCATTTTCCTACCCGATCTACGGAAAAAATCACAAAAATCGAAAAGTAGAAGCTATCCTGAGTTTTTTGATACCTGGGGTTGACGCAACTGCTGGCAGGCAGAAAAGTCAAACATAGTAGCTTTGCTTTTTCTTGATGATTGCAATGATTGATCATTGATTCAAGTGACAGGTTGGCACAAGTACGCATTGCCTTAACAAAAGTGGCATATAATGGACCTCAGTAGAATATGAGAAATGGTTCAGATGGTAAGGCTTTGGACTGGCAATCCAAAGGTTCAAAGTTTGAATATAAGACCACTTGCTTAGTTTTTTTTTTGTTATTAGGCTGGTAATATCAACTAGCATTTCATTATTTCATTTTGCTTGTAATATTATCCCTTTCAATCGTTTTAAACTTTGCATACATGATGGCTAGCGTAGGGGAAACCGCATGAACTAGCGCATGCATGTACGCATCATTCTGACAGAATGATAAAACATTTTGTACGTAGTTGAAAATCGGACACGCTAAATAACTAATTTATTTCTTAATCCGTACTTCGGTTCTTACGTCGGACTGGTTGGCTGAGTAGCGGATCACATCCGCTCATAAGGATCAAATCACATCGTCGGATGACATCTTCCGACGCGAGCTTCGACGTTAGGTTTAACGCTTCGATTTGTAGGAAAACCATTGCAAAAAAAAAAATGGAAAGCACATTTGACATAAATTCAAACTCTGAACCTTTGGTTTGCCAGTCCAAAGCCTTACCATCTGAACCATTTCTCATATTCTACTGAGGTACATTATATGCCACTTTTGTTAAGGCAATGTGTACTTGTGCCAACCTGTCACTTGAATCAATGATCAATCATTGCAATCATCAAGAAAAAGCAAAGCTACTATGTTTGACTTTTCTGCCTGCCAGCAGTTGCGTCAACCCCAGGTATCAAAAAACTCAGGATAGCTGCTACTTTTCGATTTTTGTGATTTTTTCCGTAGATCGGGTAGGAAAATGATGTATGGCAACATTGTTCAGAATATTGTGGGTAATCGTATAATGGTTTGAAACTTTTGATAAAAATTGAGTGTTTGAATTTCGTAGAACAAAAACTGTTGTAAAATGTAACTTTTTAGCATACTTGCATGTCTGAAAAACGGATAAATATGATCAAAACATCCTCCTATCAGTACATAATGTTCACAAAAGTTGTAAGAGACATACATATCTTTCATTTAAAGGTTACCACGATATTTTATATGGCTTCTAGCCTCCACGGGCATTTTTTAAAGGCGAAAAATGACCAAAAAACACAATTTTGACTTGAGGCACCTCAAAATCTTCACCAATTTAGCTGAAAATTTGACCAGAAGTTTGTTTCAGCATTATAATTAAGATGTGGGGGTGACTGGCTGAATTCGAGAAATTTCATTTTTTATGAAGAGGTCTAATACGGATGCTTGGAGGGCGCTGAAGCTGCGATATGAGAATAAGCGCCAGCAGATTCGGTGCCACATCAAGTCTTTGTTCGAGATTCCAAGCATGAGGAAGGAGTCTGCCGAAGAGCTCCTCAACCTGGTGGATCGATTCGAGCAACACCTTGCTGTTTTGAAACGTTTGGGTGAAGATACTGATTCTTGGGATTCGCTGCTTATCTACCAGTTGTCTGTCCGCTTGGATCCACGTACTGTGAAGGAATGGGAAGGTTATTGTGCCCGGTTGGATTGTGACAACGTGGCCAATGTTCTTGGTGGTGCTTCAAGTGATGATGCAGAAGAAGAGGATATGCCGACGTATGTTGCTATGGTGAATTTTCTGCAGAATTACGCCAGAGTTTTGCAGAGCATCGGTCCTGTCCCCGGTCCTACTCGAGATCGAGATACAAAGGCGAAATCTACGAAGTTTTCGGCTCACGTTAGCTCCACCTCTGCTCCGTCTGGATCAGATTCGTCCAGGAAGTGTGAAAAATGCAATCAACTACATTTCTTGTACCATTGTCCCGAATTCCAAAAACTCCCTGAGCAACAGCGGTTCGAGTTCGTGAAATCGAAGAAGTTGTGTGCTAATTGTCTCCGCAGCACCGATCACTTTGCGAAGTCTTGTCCTGCTAAGCAATGCAACCGTTGTGCCAAAAAGCACCATACACTTCTCCATGGTGCACAGTTTGTACAGCCACCTCCTCCCGGCTCTCAATCAAGTAGTTCCGCGTCTCTCGTTGCCCAACCTGTCGACTCGAAACCTGCTCCGCCGACTCCGTCTTCTGTCGTGAATGTTCCTGCACAGTCATTGCAGCACCAGTCCCAACCACAAAGGTTGTACCCGGTTGTCGGTTCCCATCCCCAACAATGTTCCACAGTGCCAACAGTTCCCGCAAATCGCCATTACGCCATGATGGCATGCGACAAGGAGAATGAACCAACCGCTGTTATTCTTCCTACCGCACTGGTGGAAATTGAGGATGCTCGAGGCCGTAAGCTTACGGCTCGCTGTCTACTCGACTCTGGTTCCCAAAGTCACTTCATCACGAAGGCTCTTTGCGACAGACTACAACTTCCACGAATTCGTGCAACAGCTCCTGTTCTGGTGTGTGGCATCGGTCAAACTACGACAAAGGTCACCGATTCCGTTACCGCCAAGGTATCGTCAAGGGTTTCGCCGTATGTAGTGGAGCCTCAATTACTTGTCCTGCCGTCACTTGCTATCAAGCTACCGGGAGCAATGATCAACACCCGCGAATGGCAGATCCCTGCAACAGTGCGCCTAGCTGATCCCACTTTCCACGTGTCGAATGACGTCGATGTAATCCTGGGTGCTCAGTTCTTTTTTGATACCCTCCGCTACGGTAGAATCCAGCTCGGTGAAAATATGCCCGTTCTACAAAACACTGCTCTCGGATGGGTTGTTGCCGGACCTTGCACCATTCGAGACCACGATCATGTCGATCCTCGATCGTGCCTCATGAGCAGTACCGCTCGTGTAGAGGAGCTCCTGCGAAAATTTTGGGATTTGGAGACTGTCCATGACACCAGAGGTTGGTCGGCAACGGATAAGATTTGCGAAGAACACTTCCTGGCCAACACCACGCGGACATCGGATGGTCGATACATCGTGAAGCTAACGAAACGTGAAGATCTCGTCCACCAGCTCGATGACAACATGTACCAAGCCACCAGACGATTCTATTCACTGGAACGTTCCCTGATGTCGGATCCCCAGAAGCGTAAGATGTATAAGGATTTCGTCAGCCAATACATCAACATGGGCCATATGCGTGAAGTGACCGAGGAAGAGTTGAACATCAAGCCACAATTCGTTCTTCCTCACCATGGAGTGGTTAAACTCGATAGTGCAACCACAAAACTCAGAACAGTCTTCGACGCATCTTGCAGATCACGTTCTGGTCTCGCTCTGAACGATGTTCTGATTCCTGGGCCCACAATCCAAGATACCCTGGTGGAAATAGTGCTGCGCTTCCGTCTCCACCGATTCGTTGTAAGCGCGGATATAGAAAAGATGTTCAGGCAAGTTCTTGTCGACCCCAGCGATCAACCGTTGCAACGTATTTTGTGGCGTGATAATCCTGATCTTCAAGTAAAGGTGTATCAGCTAGCTACCGTCACCTACGGTCTGAACAACTCGCCTTTCCTAGCAACCCGCGTACTTCAACAGTTATCTGCCGACGAAGGACAACGATTCCCGTACGCGGTGGGTGCTGCTAGGAAGGATTTTTACGTGGATAATCTGCTCACGGGATCGAACGACGTGGAAGTGCTGAAGCTGATCGTGCAGCAGATGATTGGTCTTCTGGAAGCAGGCGGTTTCCCTCTCAGACAATGGTCTTCAAACAGTGAAGAAGTGTTGGACGTTGTTCCAGTACATCTCCAGGAAACTCGCCCACTGCTGGAACTGGATCGTGATACATCGGTAACAACGCTCGGCCTACGGTGGGAGCCTGCAACGGATCAACTGTCGTTCAAGTCGCCAAAGTGGAAGGATCACCAGTCAATATCTAAGCGTACTGTTGTTTCTCAGATGAGAAGCCTACCCAAGTAACACCATTTGTTATATAAGAGTTTAAATTTCAGATTTAATACATAACCTGTTGTATTTTTCTTGTAATTTTGACTTTAAAATGTACACTTATAAAGTGAAAACAGCGCAAAAAATGGCGGCTTATACAACATCTTGCAAGTTGTATAAGATGTATTCTAATAAACTTATGGAGCTAATAATTTTGGCCATGGTTGGTTCCAAACAACTTTCAAATCATCATTAGCCCTAATCAAGTAAATAATCAACTACAAAAACTTGCAAAATACACATATAATACGATCAAAATGATTGGTTGTATTTAAGCATTTTTGAATAGACATAACTCATAGAAAACACAAATAATACTTAGTATAAGCATTAGTTGGAATTGAGTTATATTTGAGTGATAAACACTACAGAATTCACAGTTATAACAACTTAATGATAAGCCCACTACGTGAACTGCAGAACTGTCAAAAAAAAGACACAACATAAATTGTGTTTATAAAATTAAACTCGGCTGGTTAACTTAAAAATGGATTTCCTAGTGATGAAGACAATTGTAAATTTGCCAGATTGAAAATTATGAGATGGCCCTTTCTGAGTGACATGGTAGCACACGGGTAGACATGATTTGCATGCGGTTCGAGATTTATGGTGAAACTTCGGGTTTTACTTATACATATTTAAAGCGCCTCAGAGAAGAGTAAATATTGCAACTCAATATACCAAAAGTTGTCTCGCTTGAATCTTTTTTTCTTAATCCGCAAGAAAAAAACAATATGGTAGATACCTCGGTAGATACACGATCTACGAAGCTTACAGTGCTGTAAGGAAGTATTGAGAAAGCTAAAATTTAAATTACATACAGATATATTTGAATCTATCGCTAATTATTCTGCCTCAAGTGGAAAAAGAAATATGTAATCTGAACTGCAATTTAATTTAACTTTTTTTTTCAGAATGAGTAGGGTGATTTACGGGAAATTGTATTGTTAATTTAATATTTTTATTAATGTTTTCGTAATTTTATTCGGTACTGTAACGTTAACAAATTTTCTTAAGAAGAAACATCTCCACAATTTCTTTATCAAAATTACTCATATAATTCGTTCAAACAACTTCTTTCCAACTTACAAACATATAAGTTATACTTTTGTTTTACTACATAACGATAACACCAAATAAACTAAATTAAAACATATATTTCTTTTGACGGGCCGAATCTGTCAAAACGTCAAAATATTTGTTATGAATAGCTGCGTTTGGTGTTCGGTCCAGAGCATCGTCGAAATATTCCGGTTTTCATAAGATCTCGTCGATAATTTATCTTGTTACGATTACCAACGCGAACAGTTCACGAGTACGAATTTCATTCAAATTAGGTGCTTCACCGAGATTCTGTCTACCTAATATAATCAGGTAGACAGAATCTCGGTGAAGCACACATTCACTGGGGATTGATTTTGTGTACAAACCGCCTCCAGCAGCTGTTACTATGTCCGGGAAATTGGCTTGAACGGCAATAAAATACTTATAACTATGCAGTTGCCTGTAAAGCTGGTCGGTCGGCACAACTTTAAGGTAAATTAAACTAGATTTAAGGCAACAACGTTGGGATCTGACGGTTTGGTCTTGACATTAAAAAAAGCACTAATTGCACCGGTTATTGCGAGTGTTGGTCCGGAGATAAATTGTCTTTGGTTGGTCCTTGAATAACTCAGGTGCCACGAACATTGTACGACAAATTACACGTAAGTACTCATTATTTTGGTTTCTTGCTAACGTAAGAACCCCTGGCACGTAGTTGAACTGAAAATTATACAAATTTTAAAGAAATGCAAATAATGCAAATATGCAAAGTTGTGGAAACGTTATCGTTATTCTCTTTTACATTTCATGCTCTAATAATGTTGAATATTTGTGTAATGAACATTTTTCCTACATGACTTAGACAATGCGCGAATAAAATAAATTTCTGCTGTTTGTATTTTGTTTACATAAATATAACTTGAGAAAAACACATGATGTATTCTGATACGCTTGTATTGCATTTATAAAACATCTTTTGAAATTTTAATTTTGAAAGATGTTTTCTGTGTTACTTGGGTATTTGACCCGCTCGGACTACTTGGTCCAACAATCGTCCGTGCGAAGATCATCGTCCAAGCCCTCTGGAAGTGTCAACTGCTATGGGATACTCCGCTTCCAGAACAATTCGAGAAGGAATGGACATCGTATCAGCAAGACATTCGTCATCTCGAAGGTCTCAACATCCCACGACTGGTCATGACTATACGCCACCGAAAGCTCGAGGTTCATGGATTTAGCGACGCTTCCCTACAGGCCTACGGAGCCTGTATATATGTCAGGTCTATTGACGCGGACGGCCGATGCAACGTCCAATTGCTAACGGCAAAGTCGCGCGTCGCTCCACTGAGCAGCAAGTCAATCCCGAGATTGGAGCTCTCCGCCGCGTTGCTATTAGCTCACCTCCTAGCTCACGTTATGAAAAGCACCTCCCTCGAAGCCACAGTGTACCTGTGGACGGATTCAACAATTACACTTGATTGGATCTCGGCTCCACCTTCGACCTGGAGAACATTCGTTTGCAACAGAGTAGCAGAAATTCAGGAGTTAACTTCGACGTCCTCTTGGAATCACGTCCCGTCTGAACAGAACCCGGCAGATCTCCTATCGCGAGGGTCAAGTCTCGAGCACCTGATTGAAAACGCTTTGTGGTGGCACGGTCCACTCTGGATCAGATCGCTGAACGAACCATGGCCGCCAAAGTACGTATCCAGAAAGCAGAACCCCGAAGATCCAGAACTCCGAAGAGTGGTCGCCCTCCCTGTCTTTACTGAACCGGAAGACATCATCAATCGCTACTCAAGCCTCACTCCGCTTGTCCGAACTTGTGCTTGGTGGCGTCGTTTCGCTGAAAACACTCGTCGCGAAAAAGACAATCGTGTTACCGGTCCGTTATCGCCGTCGGAACTCGATCGTGCGTTGTTCGGTCTCATAAGTCGTGTGCAAGTTGACGCGTTCGGTCCGGAAATGAAGCAACTCGCTCGAAATGAAGCTGTAAGCAAGAAGTCGAAGTTGAGATTCCTGCATCCACAACTCGTCGACGGTATGATACGAGTCGGCGGCCGGTTGCATCACTCGGCCCTGACTGTTGATGAACGCCATCCTGTGGTACTCCCAGCGGACCATCGACTCACTCGAATGATCGTCTCCCTCGAACATTTGAACACGCTGCACGGTGGTCCCAATCTCCTGTTGTCGTCTCTCCGTCGTCGTTTCTGGCCATTGAACGGTCGGAACCTGGCAAGTACCACTGTCCATCGTTGTGTAACTTGCAGTCGTGCTGCCCCAAAGTCATTGGAACAGCTGATGGGCAGTTTCCCGCCAGTTCGAGTAACGAAGGCTTTTCCGTTCGAAAATGTTGGTGTTGATTTTGCCGGCCCAGTTTTTCTTCGAGCTCCCAACAAGCGTGCATCTCCTGTCAAAGCCTATGTCGCGGTCTACGTGTGCCTCGCCGTTAAGGCTGTACATTTAGATCTCGTTCCCGATTTGTCATCGGAAGCATTTATCGCCAGCCTGCATCGCTTCATCGGCAGGCGAGGCAAGCCCAGTAACATCTATTGTGACAACGGCCGCAACTTTGTTGGGGCTCAGCGGGAACTGAAGGAGCTCCGTCAAGTTTTTGTCTCCCAGCAACACCAAGACACCGTAGTTCGTGACTGCTCAGCCAACAACATCGAATTTCATTTCATCCCTCCCAGATCTCCATCCCTCGGCGGAATCTGGGAGGCAGCGGTGAAATCGATGAAGTTCCACCTGCGCCGCATCCTGGGCAACGCAATGTTACCGGAGACAGAGTTCAGAACCGCACTCATCCAAGTCGAAGCTACGTTGAATTCGAGGCCCATAACCGCAATGTCCGAGGACCCACAAGATTTGCAACCGTTGACTCCAGGGCATTTCTTGGTGGGAAGACCACTGATCGCACTTCCGGAGCCTTGTCTGGAAGACGTACCAGAGAACCGCCTCTCGCGATGGCAGCGGGTCCAGCGTTTGTCCCAACAGTTTTGGCGACGCTGGCACAAAGACTACCTCAGCGCACTTCACAAACGCTACCGTTGGTCGAACGTAACAGCTAACCTGATCCGTGGCGCCATAGTGTTGCTACGAGATGACAACTTGCCGCCTTTGAAATGGTCAATTGGAAGAGTAGTCGACGTACATCCCGGAACCGACGGTCTCGTCCGGGTGGCTTCGGTCAGGACTAGTACTGGAGTCACGAAGAGGGCAGTGAACAAGCTCTGCCTGCTACCGGTGGAGTTGAACCCCGAGGAGATCGAGCAGAAGTCGCCGTCATCCGATGGCACCAGCGATGGTGAAGAATAATATTCTTGGCGGCCGGAATGTATAATGCGCCACCGAGACTCAATTGATTTTTTCCTAAATTTTATTACCACCCTAATGTTTTTTTTGTATTTGAACAACCCTACCCTGTGCGTTTTCCAGAACTTTTACCACTACATGCACGCACAGCCACTTTGTAACGACCAGTAGAGAATAAAGTTAGTTCATTGTAAGAAGTCAAAGACATCGGGCGTTTTCTTGACTTACTCCGTCCGAGTTCCCCGATTATTTCCGCCGCGAGTTGCACCTGAAAATTTGGAGTGTCCGCCGAAACATATCGAAGGCCGGTTCGCGGATCCGTTTTGTGATTCGGAGTCGGTAAAACTCCTACATTTTACAGCCACTTTATACCCGGGAACTGGCTTCTTATGTTTCTTATGTGAATCTACGTACCATCACGTGTAGTATGTTGAAGATAGAAATATGGAAATGCTGATGGATTAAACGAAAAAAACGTTCTTTCCGTTGAAAATCAATTGATTAACATATAGAGACCAGGACGAACTGACACATTTGAATACCTTAAACCGGTACTAATGTGATCAAAATTTTTCGAACATATTCGGATACTATAAACACAGATAAAAATAATGAGGTTTACACGTCATGTAATCTTCATTTTAGTCATGTAAACTTCAAGTTATGATGGTTTACATGATATATCATGTAAATTTATGTTATATGTCATGTAAAAAATCTGAGTCATGCTGAATTACATGACATATAATGGAAGTTTACATGATATTTCATGAGATTTACATGACATGTCATGTAAGCTTCTGTGAAATCCCTCGCTCCAATCATGTGCATTATATGTCGCAGAAATTTACACTATCTTTTCGATCTGTGAAGGTTCTACCTAAATGGCTTTATGGTGTAACCTTGATGTACCATTTCACTTTCACCTGCCACCAAGAAAGAACGATCATTTTTCCGAGCCAGCTGTCACTGTCACAGTCGAGCTCTCTAGCTTAAACGTTGTAAGTCGTTGCCACCATTGTTGAGTTGGTCTAAATTGTGTTTGTCCTTGCAAAGCGTAGGATCCACAGTACGAAAAGTTGGTGAAGCAGATTCGAAAGCGTCAACGAGCCTAAAAAGTTCGCGCCAAGATGCACAATACCTACCGGAGTCCTTTGAGCACTGGGTTTGACTTGGTTGGGTGTTATGACACGATGATGATGATGATGACGCCAACGTGCATGGAAGGAAACGACTAAAGCGACAAAAAAGGGATGAATTCTATGGAGCACAGTCCTCCTACGTACGTACTCAAGAAGTTTGCCATGTGGTACGGTACCTGACTAACCTACAATACCTACTATAGTGAGTGGCGTAATACGATGCGATGAATGTTCTAGGCAGGTCGGAAAATTCGCGGTGCTTCTCGCGTCGACGGTGGTCGACGATGATGACGACGACGACGACGATGTTATACTACATACGCGCTGGGAAATGAGAAGCGCCGAGTGGAAATGTCACATACTTTATGCAAATATTTTCTTTTTTGCTCATGGATGCGGGTAAACACATCCTCTGCACAATCTCGTTAGAAGGAGCACCATGAGCCTTTGGGCCATTCAGCGACGGTTTACTCATGGCTGGCCCCGGTTGACAGGTGGTCCTGTAACGTTTCATTATGAATGTAAAGTGCCTCTGTCAGCGGGCGGTTGAGGGCGAGCTTTCGTGCTCATCGTGATGCTGATGACGGCACGGCGATACTGAGCGCAACGTACATATGCTGGGACCGAAATTAAATGAATAACAAGCATTAGCAATGTCAAGCGGGTACAAGTGCTTAGAAGCGGACAAGTGAAGATCATTAACCGCCTGAAACAGGAACCTGTTGTATTTTCGCGAGGATCTAGATGGATCTGTACATCTACCAGCTGAAGAGTTGAAACGATAGGTGCCAAAAACATTATGAGCAGGTCACTAGCAAGTCTAATAATTTCAATAAATATCCTCAAGTGTATTACATTCCTGCATATAACAATGATTGGAAATTCCGATTTCATAAAAACACAAACGTCCACAGAAAGTGATTTTAACCTTAAAGGATTCAATTCCCAAGCGAATTACTCAAATCAAGCGTGCTAGCGTGCACAGTAAATGTGACAAGGGAGGATTTTTTTTATCAATTTTGGTAAAGGGCGGAGGTGCGCCTAGTGTATGAAACATCAGCAATGGGAGGGGTTTAACCCTTATGTGGCCGGCAGGGTACCCGGGTACCCGCCACCCATTTAAAATACACGGTGTAGAAAAAAGCAAAAAGTTTGCCGGCCACATAACGGTTAACCAGGACGGACTCTAAGGGCTCCCACAAACATCGTTTTTGATTGCTAAACATTAACTTTATTTTTCATTTTGTTAAAGTACTGTTCAAAACTAAAGAAAAACTTTTTTGCTCATCACATGTGTACCTCTGAGGGCCCTCCCACAATCCTTAATCCGAGCCTGGATATAACCCCCAAAACATCCCCTTTTTTGCACGGACTCGACCCAAATGTATATCAAGGTTGCCAAAACGTTCAAAAAGGGCGAGTGACTAGAAAATGTAGAAAAGGAGGAAAGGGAGGGGTTAAGATTTTAAATTAAATAGGGTATATGTACCATTCCTTGGCCTAATTTGCAAGCCGCCTTGACAATTTTGACCATAACTCATGAATTAAAAACACTGGAAAAAATATGTTGACCCTATTACACACTCTAGGCAATGCATGTTTCACCAATTGAAAGTAAACTAATGAAAAAATTTAAGAATTTACTTAATTTAGTTGGAAAGATTTGATGTGATGGTATGCAACGTTGTTCTATGGTACAAAATTTGGCCTATTAGTGGATACAACGTTGGCCTATTACTTTCCATGCACTAGAACCACTTATTATCTCGTTTTTTCAATATTTCTGCTGAAGTATTATCTCTGTTTGTTCACCAATCTTACTTTTGAATTACATTTTCGGAGCCAAATTTTCAAAAAAACTATAAATAAATCACTTAAACTAAAGTTCTTTCTTAATTTAGTAACGAAAGCAACCCAACCCTATTATTGTGTTATATTTTTACAGTCACAGCACACCAAATCTCTCTTCCTGTTTGTTCTTTCTGGTTCTTACGCAAGCAATGTTGTTTACGTCACTTTATCGGTGTTGTTGACGTAATTTTACTGATGGACCAAGATTTGGGTGCATAGTGAAAAAAATGTCCTCAATATTCGGCCCACATTCAATTTGTAAAATAGTTATTATTCGTTGAAAACAAATATACAAATTCAAAATAGCGTCTTTGATCGTCGCATCACATGTTCAGTTATTGAAAAGTTAATTCGAAATGTTCCAGAATCATGCCATTTATGATCATGTGTATAGACTACCCACTAAGCCGAAGAAACATGGCGTCTACAAAAGCTAAACAAAGTGTCATTTTCATTCAATTTAAATGCTCCAAAGTGCTAAAATTGAAACGAAATGTTACAGTTGTATAGCGCATAGCTTTTCCGATATCCTGTTATGCATGTTTGTTTGAGTTTTTGGTTTACGTTGAGATAGGCCGAACGAGGGGACTATGCCAACGAAGCATCCCGATACCCTACGAGTGAACCATTTTGTGTAGCATATTGAAGCACGGCTCCATAGTTTAACACCAAAGTTTGTATTGGGAACTAGGAGTGCCAAATTCAGAAATTGATTACTTGAATGATTTATAAGTTGCAAATTATGATCTAACCTGTAAAACGGGGAGTCGAAAGGGATAGCGTCCAACATAGCTCTGGTCCCCCCTAGTTCTAACCTCATGCTTCACGGATCAAGCGATCGCAAAGACCGCCAGCTAAGAGCTGGTAGTGCAGCCTGGGCACTGTTGTCCTTCTGACTTCAGCTAGATTGAGGAGGTACGTCCCAAGCGTCTGTTCACCAACCAGGTGCGGCTCAAACAGCGTCTTATCTGGCATTCAGCGGTTGAGTATGAAATGCTCCTCCACCAGAAGCTATACCTGAGGTGGCAACCCCATCACTGTGCATTCATTATTAAATTTCTTAAGAAATTCTCCAAAAAATCCTCCAAGAATTCCTTCATAAATTCTACATAAATTGTTACAGGAATTCCTCCACAAAATTCTCTAGGAATTTCTGCCAGAATTCCTCCAATATTTTCTCCAGAGATTCTTCCAGGAATTCCTCGACGAATTCCTCCAGAAAATCCTAAGAGAATTTCTCCTGGAACTTTTCCGGAAATTCTTCCAGGAAATCCTCCAGGACTTTATCCAGAAATTTCTCCGGGGATTCATCCATGAGTTTCTTCAGAAGTTCCTAAAAAAAAAAATCCTTCACAAATTCCTCGAGGAGTTCCTCCAGACATTCCTCAAGGATTTCCTCCAGGAACTCCTCCAAGAAGCCCTAAATATTTGTCCAGAAAATGCTTTAAGAATACCTCCAAGAATATCTCTAGTTATTCCTCCAAGAATTCTTCAATGAATTTCTCCAAAAAATTCTCCAGGATATTTTGCAGAAATACCTCCCAGAATGCAAGCAGAGATTCCTCCAGGAATTTCTTCAGGAATTCCTCAAGGAATTCTTCATGCATTCCTCTAGAAAATCCTCCAGGAATTTTCCCAGGGATTGCTCCAGAAAGCCTTAAATATTTCTCCAAAAATACCTAAACGAATTCCTTTGGGAATTCCTCCACGAATTCCTTCATTAATCGCTCCAAAAATCCCTTCTGAAATACCTCCAGGAACTTATAGAGGGATTCCTCCAGCAATTTCTGCAGGGATTCCTCACGGAATTTCTCCTCGGATTTCTCCAGAAAACCCTAAAGAAATTTCTCCTGGTACTCATCCAGAAAATACTCCAGAAAATCCTCTAGAAATTTCTCCAGGGATTCCTCCAGGAATTCTCCTAGGTAGTCCTCCAAGAGTTCCTCCACGGATTTCTCCAGAAAAAAATCTCCCGGATCTGTTCTAGGAATTAATGTATGAATTGCTTCCTGCAGGGATTCCTCCATGGATTTCTCCTGAAAATTTTCCAGGGATTCATTCTGAAATTCCTTCACGCATTCCTTTAGGAATTCCTCCTAGGATTACAGCAGGGGTTTCTCCAGGAATTTTCCAAAGTTCTCTGCAGGATTTCCAAGAATTCCTTTAGGAAAGCTTTCTGCAAGGATTTCCAAGGATTCCTTTAGGAATGTCTCCAGGAATTCCTCCAAGTATTCCTCGTGAAAATCCTCCAGAAATTCCTTCTGGAATGCCTTCACGGGCTGTACCAGAAATTCTTCTAAGAAGTCCTTAAGAAATTTCTCCAGAAATTAATCTAGGAGTTTCTCCAGAAACTCTTCCAGGAATTTCTCTATGGACTTCTTCAAAAATTCTTCCAATGATTCTTTCAAGAATGCTTTCACTGATTCCTTCAGAGATTTCTCCAGGAATTCCAGCAAGGATTCATCAATGAATTCCTCGAGTAATTCTTCCAGAGATTCATGCAGGAATTCTATCAAAAACTCGTTTAGGAATTCCTCCAGCAATTTATCCAGGGATTCCTTCAGCAATTCATCCAGGAATTTCTCCTGGAATTATTTCATAGATTTCTTCAAGGATTTCTTCTGTTATCCCCCAGTGATTCATCCTGTAATTCCTTCATGGATTCCTTCAGGAATTTTCCAGAGCTCCCTATGGCATTTCTTTTAAGGATTTCTTCATGAATATCTCCATGGATTCCTCCACGGATTCCTCCAGGGATTCCTCCTGGAAATCCTCCTGGGAATTCCTTCAATAATTTATCCAGTAATTTCTGTAGTAGTTCCAGATTTTGAGAACTTTCTTCAAGATTCTTTCAAGCACTCCTTTAGTAATGCCTCAAGAGATTCCTCCAGAAGGCCCTTCAGGGATTTCTCGTGAAATTCCGCCAGGGATTTCTCCTGGAATGCTAGGAATTTCTCGAGGTTGTAAAGTGGTTTTCAAAATGATTTGATATATAGAATGCTATGATGAAGCATGAGATTTGGAGATGGTGTGAACATTAGTAGCTGCATAAAAATCAAATTGCGTGTGGCAATAAAGGTGCATGATGACACCGTGGTGTATAGGATCCCTAGATAACACTGATATCATTAGGATGGTGCATGGAATGCTGATATGAAGCATGGCATTCAAAGATTGTGCTTGATGTCAGTATGATGCATGGTACATGAAATGTTATTTTGATGTACGAAACTTCATATAATAATTATGGTACAATCTAGGGTGCAATAGATGCCTAGATGATATAGTGAACGCCACGATTACGCTTAGAAAGCTTTAGAAGTGCATGAAATTTAACGATGGTGCAAGATTTCACATTTGACATATAAATGATTCAAAGATGGTGCGAGATAATGTCTAGATGATTCTGTGAACATCATGGTAGCGCATGGAATGCAAAGATGCTGCATGATGTCAGTATGTTGCATTAGTATTACCATGATTCAGTTATACTTAACATGTTTCATTTTAAGGTGCACTTGCAATTCGTGCAATGGTGCAGGAAGCTCAATTTGGCACAGAAATCAAAATGGTCCAGGTACATGGAATGCTATTTTGTATGCGAAATGCCAAAATAGTGCATGGGATTCAAATGTAAACTACATCATAATGGTGCACACGGTGTGTTGAAACAGGATTATTATCGCACTTTCATGAACCTAAAATATTTTTTCGTTATAAGTTAGCCTTAGCTGTATATATCAAGATACTGGAGGTTTAAAAATCTTTCATCGGGGAAAATTAAAATAAACTCGATTTTAGTAGTTTACCACTTTTCCCATATGATATGGTATTACGCAAATCTGATGAACCTAAACTCCTCTAGAAAAATTCCCCTTTCTATTAATAAATTTGAAATCATTTAGAGAGAAACGAATGTAAAAGTCTTTACAACGAGTTTAAATTTGTTTGGCGTTCGTTTCATGTGTTCAGCCCACTACAGTCTGCCGAAAGTCATAAATCATAAAAGTCTACATTTCTTCCATTTGTCTGGCACATAGATATTTGCAATGGAGGTAAACAAATACTTCCCATTAGTGCGACTCATACATTTGAGGAAGTGCCTTGTATGGCCTGTGACTCATACCATTTGCAGCACATACTCTTCATGTGCTAATTTGCCTGAAATGGCGGTTATTTGTTGCACATACTTTGCATGCACATCCACATGGATATTTGCCAAAACGTATGAGTCGACTATACTGAGCGTGCATGACTTGTTTGTTGAGGACTTTTGTCCATACAATATCTTAAAATTATGATACCTTTAGGGTTAAGTGGGCTGTTGAGTCTCAAAAAACAAAAAGTTGACGCAAAATACATAAGATTGGCGTTGTCATATTAGGTTAATGCATTCAAAATGATTATTCAACATTTGGTTTAAAATGAGGCACACCGGGCCAAGTTAAAACGGGTGGGGTAAGAAGAAACAGCGGCTTAACGTGATATTATCTAATCATGTTAATCAATTTGAATGTCATAACATTTTTTTAATCAAACAAGCATTTGTTCAAGAATAATTACAGAAAGTGTATTGAAAACTCTTTCAAAACATCACAAGTTTTTATTAAGAATTTACTGAATGCATCGCATGCTTAATATATGTCAATGTGAATGAAATCTTATATTATAAGCCTAGAATATATTGGAAACATATCAATTTGCAAGTAATCTGATAAATTTCAATAATGGTAGTCTCGTGCAGCGATTTTTTTATGTTCGTCTGGGTTATCTGTAATTTTATTTTATAAGACACTTTGGTCTTGATAAAAACTTCATGCATTTTAATGGTTTCAATGTTATGACTGCATAAAATAAAATTTATTTTTCCCAAGTAAAATCCCTTCATTTTTGCAAAATTAGTCTGATAACAGATTCAGTATGGGGAGAAATGTGATAAAAACGAATTAAAAAGGCACCCGTACACTCGATACCTTGCAACCATATTCTATGTTTATAACTATTTCGCAATCAAAATCAATCCAATGATTCCGAAATGTAGCAGAAAATAACAAATACAGGATTTTAAAAGTTGTATTGAAACCTCAAATTGCGTCAATCTTGCCTAACTTTACACATCACTGTTGTTGTTTTTTTTTTTAAATATATTTTATGACATTCCCAGAACATTGATGTCTTCTTAATATTGTCCTACATTTTCAATTTTCATTTTATCTGCAGATGAAGTTAATTGTTCTCAGCGTCAGCATAAACAACAATGAACATATCTAAAACTCAGTAAAAAAGAAAATAGAGCCAAGGACTGTTCCTATTAATTGCACTACGATTTTGCGTTCTTTGATAGATACGTATTTCGACCTCAACTGTTAGGTCATCTTCAGTGTCTCGTCCCGTGTATACACAGTTATGGATCACACACGGTTACGGATCAATTCGATGTTTACGGTCAAATGTCGCCTCACTGCACAGCATGACATAACATAGCATAATCTTCATAGCTTAAACACTATACTATGCAACGCCATGCTATGCTAAGCTGCAACATACGACCGTAAACATCGAAATGATCCGTAACCCTGTGTGATCCATAACTGTGTATCCACGGTACTTAATCCGATATTCTGCTTACGTACATGTATTCCGCTAACATGCCCAGGTTCATCATCAAATCTAAAACTGTTCCAATCAAACATTGATTGATTTCACAATAAAAAAGTGATTAGGGTGCCTGTACCAGTTATCGCACTACATAAGGAAAACTCTCTCTGAAGCAATACTCTCTGAAGCAATACCTTCTTGGTGGTTCCGGAGAGACGTAGAGTTTGGCGACCATAGGAATGGTTTAGTGGGTACGAGGAGAGAGTAGTCCTGGATTTTACTTTTGTTGTAGAAGACGGCCTGTCAGACCTACACTACCCTAACCTTCTGTTAGGGTGTCTGTTGAGCAGATTATCCCCCTATGGTTTAGAAGGAAAAAAAAAAATAAAATAAGGAAAACTATTTCTACAAAAGTAAGAAGAAGACCGACGAATGTCATCGATACGCCAAATGATAGATTTGTTTTCATACTTTGCAGGAAAAATATAGAATCACAGCCAATCCCGCTTTCAGTATTTATTACGGCGTGTGCCAATGATAGGAACCCTGTACCAGTTATGGACACATTTTCTTATTTCGGTTCCATTTCGCACTATTTACATGTATTCCTTATAGGAGTAGCCATAACTGGTACACTATGGCGAAATAGGGTGCAAGGAAGCCGAAATTTTAAGAAAAATGATTTATTTCTACCATAATTTGGGAAAATTGTGAAGTTTGAATGAGTGCAACCATCTTTTGTTAACATCATCTTTGGTTCGCAAAATTTTTCTTGTTTATTTGCATCGTTAAAGGCTGAAAATCGACTATGGCGAATTTGAGGTACTATAGCCATAAGGGGCTGTCCATAAACCACGTGGTCATGAGGGGGGGGGGGGGGGGTTCGGGCTATGGGCATTTTGTATGGACGAATAAAAAAATTTGTATGGACAAATGACCACGCGGGGGGTTGAGAAGTCCCAAAAAAATGACCACGTGGTTTATGGACAGCCCCTAACTGGTACACTGAGCCTACATGTGCTTACCTTAAAGTACGCGTATCAAGGGCGTGTGCCGAAAGAGTAATCAAAAGCTATTCTCTAAGAGCTGATTTCTTCACCTCGGATTAACCCTTAAACCAGGCTTACCCATTTATTTAAACCTGGTTTAACGCTTAACCCAGGGTGAAGAAATCGGCCCTATGTGTCCTACATGTAAACAAAAGTATTCATAGGATGAATTTTCACTTGTAAGTAAAACATCGAGCCCAGCAAAATCAGAGCACAATATACATAAAAGTTCTTATTATATTCGAAGAGCTATCAGTATTTCTGCTAAACTAGCTCAAAACAAGTAAATGTACAGTTAACATGAATGTTAAAAAATACGCGTGATTATGTCACCATATTTGTTTAATGATTTCCCAATCGAAGCATCTTTCGTGGCCGTGTGATCGTCGTTTAGGTGTATCGTTACATGGTTTGGCATGCAAAGTACAGGGGTTACTCAAAATAACTGGGACAGGTAAAATTTTCACTTTTCAAAAAATGTTCAACTCGCTGTAACTTTTCGAAAAGTGCATCAAATATTCTCAAATTTTTACTGTAAGTTCATCAACTAGTTGTGTATCAGTAGTCTAATTTTGGAGAAGATCGGATCATTGTCCACGGAGTTATAAAGATTCTAGAAAAAGGTAAAATTATTCGATAGCCAACTTTGAGCTGTTATATCTCCGGATTCAAGAAACCGAATGCAATGAAATTTTGACCATTCATGACTTGTATAATGAGCTATGAAAAACCTTTGACTTAACTTAAAATTCTTAACACGGAAGACAATTATAACGATTAGATTATTTTTCTAATAAAATACCAAATTATCCAAAACTTCAACATCGTTTCAAAATTCAAGATGCAAATTATAGTTCAATTAGTTTCCCTCTAAATGACTTATATATAAATGTGTTTTAAAGGAAAGTTACAACATAGCCGCTAATAAACTGAAAAAGTAATGGGATGCATATTAGAAATTGATGAATTTACTAAAAAATCGTGAAATGAATGAAATCGTTATAACTTTTTCTTTGGTTACAAATTTAAAGTTAAGTTCAACGTTTTCACGAGTTCATCATATAAGTCATGAATGGTTAAAATTTCATTGCAATCAGTTCATTGAATCCGGAGATATAAAAGTTGAAAGTTAGCTATCGAATAATTATACCCTTTTCAAGAATCTTTTTATCTTTGTGAAGAATAGCCCGATCTTTTCCAAATTTTGTCCACTGATACACAACTAGTTGATGAACTTACAGTAAAAATTTGAGAATATTTGATGCCCTTTTCAAAAAGTTACAGCGAGTTGAACATTTTTTGAAAAGTGAAAATTTTACCTGTCCCAGTTATTTTGAGTATCCCCTGTATGTGTAACCAATACCCACCATTTCAGGCAAATTAGCACATGAAGAGTATGTGCTGCAAATGCTACGAGTCACAGGTGTATGGCGCTTCCTCAAATGTATGAGTTGCACTAATGGGAAGTCTTTGTTTACCTCCATTGCAAATATCTATGTGCCAGACAAATGGAAGAAATGTAAACTTTTATGATTTATGACTTTCGGCAGACTGTAGTGGGCTGGACACATGAATCGAACGCCAAACAAATTTGAACTCGTTGTAAAGACTTTTACATTCGTTTCTCACTAAATGGTTTCAAATGTATTATTAGAAAGGGGACTTTTTCTAGCGGAGTTGCTAGAAGGCGCATGATGCTAAATTATCAACATGTTGCATGTTTAGGTGAGCGAATTGCAAAAATGGTGCAAAGAGTACAAAATAAAAGTATTTTATGTGATGCTGACAATGGTGTATCAGATGCCTAGATGATATAATAAACGCTGAAATGGTGCTTGGTAAGATTTGATAGTACACGAATTTTGGTGCACGATGGTGCATATCAGTATGATGCATGAGATTCCCAGTTGATTAAAAGACTGCATAAGCTACTGCATAGGATACTCAGATGTTTTTGTTTTTTTTTTGTTTGTGAATTTTAACTTAATGCTAATTCTTCACACTGATGATTCTGTGAACGCTTTGAAGAAGGTGCATGATGTTGGTGTGCTTAGACGTGTGCGCCGCCGTCGCCGACGATTTTTCCACGCCGCCGCCGCCAGTTAAATTGACCCGACGCGCCGCTGTTCATATTTTTCCACGCCGCCGAACAAAATTTCCCACGCCGATGAGAAAACGACAAAGATTTTTTTCTCGCCAACACTTTACGAACCACATATTTAAACCTGATAGCAAAAAAAATGGTAATTTTTAATCAGTTATTGTTTTTTTTTGTGCTTGTGCATATTAGGCGTAGTTTTCTGAAGTGCTTATTATAAATCTTTCGTAACATTTATATGTGATTTACTTTGATGATTTCTAACAGCAATACTTTGAAGATCCTCACTAATTCTATTTTAAGTACTGAGCCAGTCTCTTTTGTAAACCATAACGAATTATCAACACCATTTTTAGCGATATTCTTATTGGGTTTACAAATAAATCCTCCTCCATATTATTTGTATATCTCTTAGAAGATTTTCAAGGCAATTTACGAATGACATTCTTGAAGGCATATATTCCATGTAATCTTCAGAAATTCCTATAGAAGACCCTCCAGAAATTTCACAAAAACTGCTTAAGAAACTCCTCCATGGATTATTTCAGAAATTTTCTGACATTCCAACAGCGTTTCAATTTTAGAAAATAAAGAGTCCAGAATTCTTTCAGAAATTTCTCCAGCGATTCTTAAAAAAACAGAATGTTCCTTCAGAAATATTATTTAGAGATGTTTTAAGTTCCTCCAAAGAATTTCTATGCAATACCACTGAGATGGCTCCATTGATTTATTAGAAATTCCATAAATAAGGTCACGCAAAAATGTCCATTTTCAACCCTCTCTTCTATGGCACACTTTTTGTATAGGATGTCTCTGTAATTATCATTCATCGGAACCCCTCCCTTATCAAAGCGTGCCGTTACTAACGGCAACAAATTTTTTCATGAAGTGTTCCCAGGGCATTCTTCAGAAGTTCTTCCATGATTTTGTTTAGTTATTCCAGTAGATATTCTTACAGTGAATTCTGAAAAAAAATTATATAGTTCATGACTTCCTCTGGGTATTCCTCCACGTATTTCAACAGTAATCCCTTCTCAAATTCTTTCACCATTAGGGTTTTTTTCTTCGGATTTTTTAAGAAATTAAAAAAATCTACAAAAATTCTTAGAAAGTTTTACATATATTCCTTTGGTAATTTCTAGGAACATTTACAGAAGTTATAGTATTTCACCAGACAGTCCTTCAGGGATTCCTTTATAAATAAAGCCTGTATCCGCAATAATTGGGACACAGAAGTACGACTGTAGCTCTGTAATGAATCACAAAAATTGACCAAATAATTGACTGAGAGCTCTTTAGTGTATGTTTATTATTTGTGCCATATTTCATAAAAATCGATGCATAACTTTTAACTGTAGATGAAAAACAAACAGACGTGGTTTTAAGTATTTTCATGACATATTTCAAGCATTTTCAAGCATACAATCATGACCAATTTTCATTTATATAATGGATGGTTCTTTTACCCTACAGTTCAAAGTTCTGTGATGATAATTATGAAATTTCATTAGCAGTTATGATACTTATAGAGACACTTTCTTGCAAAATTTCATCAATTTTGATCAATCGGTTTGAAAGCTACTGGTGTTGATAGTGGTGAGTGTTGGTAAAATTTGTTCGTGTGCGATGTTTGCCTATTCATTACTTTTGAATTTCTCTACCAATTTTCATGAAATCTTCACAGAAGGTAGTTGATGTATATATTATGCCTGCAAAGTTTGATGATTATTAGTATAGTACTTTCAATAGTACAACCGAAACAATACATGGTGCTGACTAATTGCTGTCTGAAGGGCTAAAATCACGTTCAGTCCCAATACATGTTTTGACTATAACATTTTTGATAGTGCATCGATTTTTTAAAAATTTTGCCTATGTAACAAATGTAAATTGAGAGGTTTGCTTTCAAAATTTCTGCCATTTCCTTTGCCAAATTTAAAAGTTACTGCGCTGACAAGCAAAACTAGGGGCTGTACAAAATTCAATGGCGCACATTCTACTCTTTCATTGCTACAACACAAAGTACTGCACTGATTCACATGAAATTTTGTAGATGAAATGAACACATCTTAAGATGTTATTGAGCTAAATTTGAGCAATATTAATGTATCTATTGCAGAGCTACATTTGTATCTCTGTGTCCCGATTATTGCAGATACAGGCTTTATGTTCATGAATTCATCCAGGAATTCTTTACAAACATCCTCCATGAATTTTGGTAAAAGATTTCTCTTGGAATTTTTCTAAATATGTATTTTTAATACATTTTAATTTTCCTTGTAGGAATTCCACCAATGGTTTCTGGGGGAGAGTTTCCAGAAATGAATTTAACAACTCATTCTAGAATTATTCCAGAAAATTTCTTGGAAATCTTTCACATAATCTTCAGGAATTATAATACAATTTGTTCAAAAATTCCACCATTGATTCTTTCAGAAATTCTTCCATGGATTCCATTTAAATCTTACAAAAGAATTCCTTCTGAAATATCACTTAAGACTAATTCAGTAGTTTATGGATTTTTCAGATTTTTCATGAATGTCAGTAAGAGATTACCTCAAATATTTTTTTGATTTTTTTTACATTTTCAAAATTTTCAGCAATTCCTTCGGAAATTCTTCCAAGGAATCCCTTGCAAAATACCGTCAGGGATTACTGAAGAAATGCCTAGAAGGTTTCTCTTTGGAATTTCTCCTGCGGTTCCTTCATAAATATTTCCAGGGATTCCTTTAGAGATTCCTCCGGGAATTCTTTGAGGTTTTACTCCACAGATATTTGCAGAAGTATTTTATTGAAATTACATAAAACAAACAGGAGTTATTCTTCGAGGGTTATCTAAAACAATTTCTATAGAAATGTTTAAAAAATATCCTAATAAGATTTCATTCAAACAATTTCAGAAACAATCGTTGGAGGAGCTCCTGGAAAAGTTCCTGGGGGGCTCCTGAGATTCACCACAAAAGTTTAGTTAATTGGACGCAGTGGTTTAATTTCCCCAACAGAAGGGTGAGAAAAATAAACTCCTGAGATGGCTTAGGAGGAATTTGTAAAACATTGTTATGGGAAATTTTCGGAAAATTTAAGAAAAATATTCGTGCAGAAATAGCAGACAAAGGTACTGAAACTATTCTTGAATAAATCCCCTAATGAATTGTTGAAGGATGATTTGAAACAAACCCTGGAGGCACTGATGGAGATACTTCTGGATTCGTGAAAGAATTTCTTGCACAATGTCTGCATGGTATTAGTGGATAAAACTCGCTGATACAATTTCCCTAGAAGAGTTTGAAGTATTCTTAGAGGAATCCAAAAAAGAAATATCCTGGAAAACAGGAGAATGCTTTGTAGTTATTCTAAGAAGAGATATTCTCAAGATATTCCTGGAGAAATGTCAAGAAATAAATCCTGAAGCGATTTCTAAAGGAACCCCTGGAAGAATCTTTGGAGGTATTTTTAAGGGTCACCGGAAAATAAATCTGAAAGAAGGTTTCTATAAATCTCTAGAGAAGTTTGCGATCCCACCCGTGGAGGAAAATCTTAGGATTTTCCAGGATGCCCCCAGGAGGAACTTCCAGAAGAATTTCCTGAAAGGAACCCTAACAGAACTCCAAGAAAATCAGATTTTTCCATGACAGCACTGGTTTAAATGAATTTTAGAAATAAATATCCTTAGAAGAGACGTGCGACGATGTGAATTTCTATCGAGAGGAGTCCTACTATTCACAAGGATAGTTTTTTTTAATTTCTGATTTACATACGTTTAAACCTTTTACGCAAAATAGATAAAAATTTTAAAAAATAATTTAAAATAATTGAAAACAAATTATTCTGTATTGACGTTTTTAATCATTTCATTAAAAAAAATAAGGCTACGCCGATTACGCCGCCGCCGCCGTCGAATATGGCAAACGGCGTGGCGCCGGCGTCGCCGCCGCCGCTGCCTCAAATTACTATATACGCCGCCGCCGGTGAAAACTGCTTCGGCGCACACGTCTAAGACTGCTGTAGGGGTAGGCGGGGCATAATGAGCAGGTGGGGCATAATGAGCACCTTGTATTTTCACTGTAAATCTTCAAATTAACAAAACAAATTGCGTGATTGTAGCCTTATTATCTAAAATCCAATGAGTTGATGACAAAACATTAGTCAAAAAATCCGTTTACCTTGAAAAAATTATCAAAATGCGTAAAGTGGTCATGTACTGGGAAAATATTATAAGAATCAGGTGACCTAAAATAAGGTTTTGGGTATCGAAATCACAACTTAGTGGGCATCTATCGATTTTCTTGATATTCCCTAGGCTAATGAAATGTATTTGTAACACTTTTCAAATATTTGTGTATTTATTTTGTTGAAAAAATATGCTTCAAAGAGTTGGTAGTAGGGTGGGGCAGAATGAGCAACTAGTGATAAAATAATGAAAATGGTAAACATCTTCAACAAACAAATTTAAATTTTGGTTTTCTCTGTTTTGATGCATATAGTAAGGTTTTGTTTGTAACTTTCAATTTATTAACTTGAAAATTTCAGTATCTGTAAATTATCACCGTTTAAAAATTCCTCAATAGAAGACTCATTGAAACCCCACTGTTCCCTACAAATTAAACCCCGTAATCCTTTCAAATTCTCATTGATTGTTGCCGGTATGCTTTATCATTGACAAGAATAGTCAATTAGCGTTTGATTGTGTACAAAACTGATATTGATCATCCTGCCCCACCTAGGGTGCTCATTATGCCCCACCCCCAAAACGGAACTCGCGATTTTATACGTTTTTAAAAACATAAAATTCTACAACATTTATAACTTTATTCGGAATTTCAACGATTAGCTTTTGTCAGTTAAGGTTCAAATGAGGGTTGAACGTTAAAATTACACATTGGTTGCATTTAATTTACTAGATTTGGTGGCAAAATGCTTAGGCTGCTCATTATGCCCCGCCTACCCCTATTAGTTGTCACCGTTAATCAGCGATATTCGACATTTTGTATGGCCAGGTGCAGTTTTAGAATACGAAACATCAAAATGGCGCATGTTATGCAAATATGGTGCTGACATCACTAATTAGTTAAAAGATGTGCATGAGATCAGCCAGCATGGATGCCTAAATGATTCTGAGATCATCATGGTTGTGCATGGTGTGGAGGTCCGATTCCTGCTCGCAAGGGGAGTTGCCGAGTTCCGCGCAGCACGTGTGACGCGCCCAACGACCAACCGATGAAAGAGGACGAGTCATGGCCAACCTTGCGCTGGCTGGCCTCGTGCTGACAGTTGGGCGTTAGGCGTTACTTAGAAGGCGTTGCATACTGTCCGTTACCAGATTGAGCGGCCGACTATGAACACACTAAAGATGAGTCGCTCATTAAGTATCACACACCACACATCCTCCTCCTCTCTTGAAAAACGAAAGAAGGACAGTCTTGACTTGACTGAGAGTTTGACAGGGAATGGCGAAGGGTCAGAATCAGCATCTCAGCATTCGATTCAACATGACGTTCAATGTTTTTGTTTTGATTGCGTTATTAATGGCAAAAATGCGCTGAAACATCGACACAGTTTCGCTGCTACATATAATATCGTGCAAAGTGATAAAGAAAGAGAAACAATCATTAACCCTAAAAGGGATACCTTCATGGCCTCAGTTTCGTCACCTCGCTGAGTGTGTTGGAACAAAGACGATCTCTGAAAGGCGCCTGGGGTCCAATTAGACCCCAGGTATCCCTTTTAGGGTTAAAAGCTACAATTTCGTTTGAAATGTTATTTTCCGAAATAAGCACTAGTAACACACAAGCCACACACCCGAAATTCAGGAGCAAGTTAAGGTAAACCGACCAGAAAGTGGGTACCAAAACGCGCCGTACCAAAAACGATGTTGGTGAGAGCGGCGATGCACTGAGTTTGACAGCAGTGTCACCCCACTGGAGATTGAATTGACGGGCTTGGTGGTCTAGTGGCTACCGCTTCTGACTTATGTGCAGAAGGTCCTGGGTTCAATCCCTGGCCCGTCCCTTTCTTCCTACTTTTTATCTTTCTATATACTTTCTCTCTTCTCTCTACATATAGGGGAAATTGCCTATTCTCGGCCGTTTTGTTCTCTTCGTCTTTGGGGGTTTTTTGAAACCTATTGAACTCAGAGTTGGTCGCAAATCCTTCCCAACTAAGCTGAATTATATGGCCAAGTTTCAGGCAATTTGGCTGACAAAAACCCCCAATGACGAAGAGAACAAACCTGCCGATAATACCCATTGTCACCCTACAACTCATGAATATTCACATGTTCATAGCCATCGCTAGAACCGAAACGGGTTGAAAAAGCCGTTTCCCTTCCTTCCAAACTTTCACAGCACAGTGTCTCAATCCTATTAGAAAACGCCTACAAGTTATGCAATCAAGCGAACTGTGCCGCACATCTTCAAAATAATAAAAACATACAATTCTATCATCTTACCCCTGGTATCCACACACCAATGTGTGAACCTTCTGCCATCCAAGTCCCACCAACACTCCGACATCCGCATGAATTTGTGCTGGCGCAGAGGTATATTCGGTCAGATGTGGATACAAACGATTAGAAGATCACCAACACTCACACACTGAAGATGCCTGCTAGTCCCCGGCAGATATTCTCATTGGTTTCTTGTGTGAGTGTAGCTGGTCTGGCGATACTGGAGTAGCATCTATGGGCGGTCAATCAAACTCAAACTCAAGTGTCACTCCACTGGAGTTTGATATGTATGTCCAAGTCTCAGTCCAAACATTAGTTATATTCAGTGTGCTCATACATTATTCTTGGTCTACCTTTTTGGATATTACCCTACCTAATCGAATAGGTAACATTATTTCAGATTAGTATTTTTTCAATCAGTCCATCTGCATCTTGCATCTGCATCTTGAACAGAATATTCAAAGTTTTGAATGGCACATTTCCATCAGAGTAACTCACATAACATCACAGCATATCTGAATGTATTGCAAGCCCAAGCAACACACATGTTATATAAGAGTTTCGACAGCGCAAGTTTTGGTTGTAGAGGTGTCCATTATAAGAAAATGGAACATCTTCTAATGAATATGTTATAAATAGTTCTACTGACCAGATTTTTATCAAAATATTAATCACAGATAATAGCATTATATTTCATGGTGAACAATCGAACATATCATTCGTCGATCATTGAAGCAAACTTTCCCGACACTCACTGCATTAGAGCAAAGGTACCACGCCAAACACATAAGCCTACAAATGCACTACCTGTTCATTCCTTAAGATCCCATTAGACATGACAAATATTTGGCCAAACAAGCCCAAAAAACATCACAACGTGAATCATTGCAACCAAATGGAATTGTTCTCATCGTGAAGCAATTCGCGAGTGAAAACCCAACACAAAGTTTACTCATGATTCCGAGAGTAAACAGTTTGTACGTTTAATCGCATCCGCCTGCTTCATGAGTAAAAAGCAAAACGAAAACAAAAAAAAAACACTCATGAGTTTTTATTCGTGAAGAACTAATGTAGGTCCGCCCAGTGATCCAGTGATTATTCATCATAAACTAATGCTTTATGCTTCATCGTTCCTGAAAAGCTGCACTGCCAGTTACAAATTTGCGTTTTTCGTCAAAATGCAAAAAAAACTCAGAGAAGTTTCGCGAATCACAGTCGAGTGCTTGCCAGCTTCGTTTACTCACGAATAACGAAGTGTGAGGTAGGTTTGATTTGATTTGTGTCTGCTCAGCTGCAATCTTCATCATTTTCCATCTCTGATGGCAACTTTGGCAATGCCAGTTCCAAAAAATTCTCTCACTTTGTTTATCCGTTCTTAAACTGACGAACATATTAGTCACATGAATAGAAAAATACGTTATAATCATCCATTTTTTTCATCTTCCTGAAAAACAAACTTGAAACTATTAGGGAGCTTGCCGTGAACCAAAGACATTTTTGTAGAATTAAATACCCGAGTTAGTTTGAAGGCAGCATTCGTAGTTTAAATCAAAACAAGTTCATCTAATTTTGTCATCACCTTATCATACATCTCTAGGAAAACAGGACTCTGGCCTTTGGTTGGTTTGTCTACTTATAGCCTGCATTTACACATTTACAATACAGTACAGTAATTTTGAATCGGCTCTACTTCTAGGAGAATTCAAGTGATTTTTTTTTTCGACAAGTGTGCAATATTTCTTTCTTGTCCAAGCAAATTATAATCTAGAAAAACACCTCAGATCCAACCTCAAGTAAAGCGTTACACCAAAGAATAAGAGTATCAAATTCTTTGGTTACACGCTAACTGGCTGTCACATGCAAAATAATACACATTGTTCGTCATCTATGTTTCAGTACTGCAAATTACCTGGCCGGTGCTGCTTCGACTTTTCTGCTTTCTATCACCATTATCTGAGAAACCAAACCATTTCATATTCCCACTTACAAAATCACATCTGACAAAATATGAAAGCGCAAATCGCAGTATTATTCATTCCCTCGATCACATGACTTTCATGTTCCGTTCCACTGTTTCCGCTTGTTAAGCCATCCTTTGGAATTCATACCGAAATATAATATGAATTTATTCATACCCATCGCTAAAACATTGAAATAAAAAAATATCGTTTGGCTTCCAACTACATAACAAACAAAATAAACTATCTTTTAGCTTACACCTAGAAATTAACAAGCTGCGGATCTGTGCCGCGGCAACCTTCTCTAACATAATTGAGTTCTCCAAATTTTATCTCACGAAATCCATTGCACGCCTATCCATATACGGGAGAACAAGAGTTATTTATAAAGTTCTTACAAATTCTTGACACGGGGGATTTTAACACAAATTACTTTCCTACAGGCATTAGGATTGGATAAGCAATTTATCGTTTGTTGACTACCGACATTATCAAGCATTACATGAAGTTTTGCTGCACCCATTCACTAATACTTCATCATCACCATGAAACTCATACGAATTCCAGTATATTCCACGGTCTGACTACTTCAGCATTTCCATCCTTCCTCCATTGATTCACAACCTGAATTAGCTTGTGCTATTATCGTTTAAGAAATAGAAACCATCAAACACACTTCCAGTATTAAGCAGCAAGTAACCAACGCCTTGTGTAAGTTTGGCTAATCTGACAATACTGGTGTAACAAAAACAGATCTTACAGCTAACAATTTCGTTTTTTTATTCAACATTGCACTAATACACAAAACATTAGGACTGTTGGACGAAAATGTCTGCTTTAGCATCTTCGTTTTACTTATAGCGTACTGCAAACACCTGATCTAACCTCACTTTGTTTAACAGTTTAGCGAGCTGTTTAGAAGGTGTTTGAAATAAGCGGCGAAAAAATAAATTCGCGTTTTTCGACCCGTTCTCAGTATAATATGGAAATATCGATTATATTCAACTCTATTAGGACGAAATCAATCTACCAAACCCTCTTTTTTACTGAAAATATAACGAAAAACAAATTTGCCGGATCTCCGCCAGACACTAAGTCAGTAGAAAAAAAAGTTCGCTGAATTGACGTTCACATCTTCGTGACGTCTGTTACAACTGACAGAAGCCAAAAGAACTTTCACTTGCAATAGAACGTAGGCAATGTGTATATGAAAAACATCGAACTGCAACAAAAGCGCATGCGAAAACATTGCATCTCTGTTGGTATTTTATTTTGACCGGAAGCGGAGCGATAACTGTAAAATTGTAAGTATTTCATCGAGCGAAACGTGTACTGTACGTGTACCTTTTCCACAACCCCAAAATTGAACACTTTCGGAGTTTTCTCACAGCGCTTACAGCATCATTAGGGGAAACTGACGTGATCTATTAGCATTCCTCGCTATTTCCATATTAGATCACAAAGGGTGCCCTTAGCATCACCGAAACCATTCCGTGTTTCTCTTGACTGCCTTCTTCTGTACGATATCAACACCCAACCAATAATTGTTGTACAGCAGAAGTTCGTCGATTCGTAAATTGAATCGCAGATCACATTACATTACAATTTTCGATTCCAAATCGTTTCACTCCGGTCATACGACCTAACCAGCCGAAATTAGTTATGTCAAATCTAACACCTCCGGCACTCTTCTAGAGCGCCTTCGGCGACACCAGCCGAAACCAAAACAACCTTGTAGTTCTCCAATCTACATTTTTTTCCAAACCGAACTACTCCGGCGCTCTTCCAGAGCGCCTTTGGCGTCGTCAGCCGAAACCAAAATAATCCAGTACTGTTAGTGTTCTCCAAACTACATTTTTCATTTCAAATCGAATAACTCCGGCGCTCTTCCAGAGCGCCTTCGGCGTCACCAGCCGAAACCAATTAATCTTGTAGTTTTTCTGACCACAATTTTCGATATCAAATCGAACAACTCCGGCGCTCTTCCAGAGCGCCTTCGGCGTCATCAGCCGAAACCCAAACATTGTAGTTCTCCAGACTACAAATTTCGATCACTCCGGCGCTCTTCCAGAGCGCCTTTGTCATCACCAGCCGAAACGAAAAAAAAAATCGCACCACTCAACGAATTTCCCGCTTGTTGCGTTGCCGAGAAAAACTGCCAATCTTGCTGCTAACTTTTTTTTTACTAATTCCACTTATTTTCACTCGCTTACCTTCGTCTGCAAAACTCTGAACCGTTTTCTCTTATTTATTGCGACAAATCGCAATAAAACCTGGCAGGATTGCCAATGTGGAGGTCCGATTCCTGCTCGCAAGGGGAGTTGCCGAGTTCCGCGCAGCACGTGTGACGCGCCCAACGACCAACCGATGAAAGAGGACGAGTCATGGCCAACCTTGCGCTGGCTGGCCTCGTGCTGACAGTTGGGCGTTAGGCGTTACTTAGAAGGCGTTGCATACTGTCCGTTACCAGATTGAGCGGCCGACTATGAACACACTAAAGATGAGTCGCTCATTAAGAGCACCGCCACGGGCGTCCCTATCTGGGGCCCTATCCCTATTTCCGGGCCCTAAATAGGGACCCACGTTCACACCGGTAGTATCTAAACGGGAAAGCAAAATAAGGACGCAGCATAGAATTAGCGGTGAGTCCCCACATTTGGGGCCCCACTCATTTCTTGCACTGGGTTGCTAATTCGATTGTTTGCGTGACGTCACTTTATTTACATTTTGCGTTTCTTTATTTACATTTTGCATTTTGAAGTGAGCGACCGTCTGTAAAATGAACAGCAGTGGAATCAAAGCGAGAGGCAAGAATTGGACATCCGGCGAAGATGAGGCACTTTGTCTTGCATGGCTGGATGTTTCCCAGGACCCTATCGTATCGACAAACCAAAAAGCTGAAACGCTTTATGGCAGGATCCACCAAAAGTTTGGAGAAATTTGCCGAGAGAAAACCCTAGCTGTTGATCCGGAACTACGGGGCGTCAAAGGAATAAAATCCAGATGGTCATGCATCAACAAAAGTGTGAGCAAGTTTGCTGGCTGCCTGGCCCAGATTAAATGCCGACAACAAAGTGGTGCTGCACCCGAGGACGAACTGCAACAAGCGCTGATGCTGTACAACACAAAGGAGAATGCACCATTCAGCCTGATGCATTGCTTCAAAATTTTGGAAAAAGCTCCAAAGTGGAGCCAGCATCTCACAATAAAACAGGTAGGTTTTTCATAGCTTTAGTGTGTATTTGCGAAAAACTAACATTTTCATCCACACAGAACTCAACACCTACAACAAAACGTAAACGGTCAACAACTTCTCAGGAACCGGAAGAGGAGGCTGTTGAATTGCCTGGTTGTGAAGATGGAAACTCTTCCGCAGCTGGAAGCTCTCGTCCAATGGGACAGAAAGCAAGCAAAACTGCAGAAGGCTCAAGGAAAAGTTTGGCTGCTGCTAGTATTGCTATGGCAGATAATGGGAGAGTCCTGGCCAATTTAACTAAACAAAAGCTCGAGGACAGCATCCAGAGGACTGCAGCATATAAGCAAATGGTTAATCATGCTATAATGTCTGTAGACGTGGAGAAAATGAGTGGCGTTGCGCGAGAATATTATCTGCTTGAGCAGACCCGTATTCTTAACGAAACCAGAAAAGCGGCTGGAAATATCGTGGAGCAGACATACGAAGAGATTCTTTCTGAAGTGCCCATCAATGAAGACTGCATCGAAGTCAGCAGCAAGGTTACTTTTTCGGAGGAGCTAACCGAACCGGAGGATGAAGTTGATGATGATTTGATTTCGCAGACCGACTCGGAATAACAATTATCTCATTATTTCGTTGCGAAAGTTATCACGTATCGTTCTAAGTTTTATTTCATTTTGGTGTTGTATTGCTATTTGGTTATTGATCATATGCTACAGTAATAAATAAACAATTTCATTAACTAAATAAAAATTCAAATCAATCCAGGAAAAAAGCAATTAATAATTCAATTAATACATTTGAATAGGGCCAATCTGGTTTTCGCAAGCAAACATGTTTCTGCTTCTGTATGGCTACAATCTGTTAGTGTTGTGGATGTGCGTGGGTGGATACTGATGGGCCCCAAAGAGACAGAAACGTATTTGTTTACAAAAAGCAGATCTTCCTTTTTTAAATGCTTTAGCTGAATTGTATCGAGAGGGCAGTTTATAAAGGAAAATGGGGCCGTGTAATATGTTCCTTCAAAATATTAGTGATAAGCTTAGATATTTCTTTTTGACTTAAACTTTTGAAATAAAACAGTTGCTTTATTTGACTGATTTCTATTCAAGTGTATTTGTATAAGATAACCACAGAATCAAAACCTTTACTTAAACTTCTTCCCCCTTAACTGCCCATAAATGCTCGATTAGGTCATTCCTCAATTGGTAATGCTGGTTTGTATCATGAACGGTTTTGTATCGTGATAAAAACGACTCAAATTTCTCCTTATTATCTGCGTCTATTCGATGGATGTCAGCTGTTATTTCGTTGTTATTAGCTTCATGGTTCGCTTCCAAGAGTAGTGGATCATCCGTCTCATTCTCAATGATCATATTATGGAGAATTACACATGTTTTGATGATTGATTCCAGAGCGTCTTTATTCCAGAGCCTAGCCGGAGTTTTGATGATAGCGAATCTTGCCATCAAGACACCAAAGGCCCGCTCAACGTCCTTTCTGGCCGATTCCTGCATTTGTGCGAAGTTCTAGAGTATGAGAAGAATAGAAGGTACATTTATTTTAAGTGTGTGAAATGCAGATGAGAATCGCTTATTTACCTTCTTTTTTAACCCAATTGGAGAAGAAATCGTCTGTACTAAGGTTGCCAGCGGTGGGTAAATACCATCTGCAAGATAGTATCCAGTGCTGTATTGTCGTCCATTAACTGTATAGTTGGAAACGGGAGCTCTGCCATTGTATATCTCTGAGAACAACGGCGAGCGGTCAAGAACATTTACATCATTATTCGAGCCTGGCATTCCAAAAAAGGCATGCCAAATCCAAAGATCATAACTTGCAACTGCTTCAAGTACGATGGTTGGTTTTTTCTCCTTCCCCCGAAACTGGCCTGCCCATCCTGTAGGGCAATTCTTCCAGATCCAGTGGCAGCAGTCCAACGATCCCAGCATTCCAGGAAAACCACGGTTATTTCCGACATGCAACAATCGCTGCACATCAGAAGACGTCGGATATCGTAAATATTTGGAACCATAAATACGAATAATGGTTTCACAAAATTCGGAAAGACATTTCAGCGCTGTTGTCTCCGCTAATCTGAGGTATTCATCGACAGCATCCGCAGTCACACCATATGCAAGCTGACGTATTGCGGCTGTGCATTTCTGGAGGCTGGTTAACCCTAGTTTACCGGTCGCATCTGGCTTTTGCACGAAATACACGTTTGCAGATTCTATGTCTGCTACAATCTTTGTGAATAAGTTTCGGGACATTCGAAACCGCCGCCGAAACTGCGAATCGGTGTAAGTTGGACTTTCAGAGAAATAATCCTGAAACAATCGCTGAGCTCCTTCATGGGCGCCTCTGTTTATATTTGGTTTTTTGCCGGGTCGAGATCCTCCAGCGTGATTTGTTTCGTACTCTGTCGCAGCTTTTAACAATAGTTCTTGAGAGTAATTAAAGTACTGATGCACTACTTCAAAATCTTCATCATCACTCAAAACCACAGCATCTATTGCCTCTTGGAAATTACTTTCAATTATTGTTTTTGATGCGTTCATTGTTATACGCTTGCACTACCTCCGATAAAAAGTATAGAGTCACTTTTAGCAACGCACGGTGGAAAATCGATATGTTTTTGAAGTCCCTAAACCCAAAATAGAAACCACTGGTGGGAAGGTGGGGTGCTAACCTAAAATAGCACCCGAAAATGAGAGGTATAATAGGGATAGCGATGAGGACTCCCGTGGCGGTGCTCTAAGTATCACACACCACACACATGGAATACTAAGAAATTGTATGTGTCAGTGGTGCATTAGTTGCCTCTATGGTTCAGTGATTCTTAATATTGCGTGATTAGAATTTACATTAGAATTTGAAGTGGTGCAGAAGTCAATATCTATCAGGTACATGGAATACAATGTGGTGATGATATATCAAAAAGGAGCTTATGAAATTCAAATATGAATTAAATACTTAGAAGACGTGTGAGATGGTGCTTAGATGTTTCTGTGAACATCATGGTGGCGCATGGAATGCGAAGGAGCTGCATCTGTATGGTGCATTAATATTGCCATGATTATGTTATGCCCAACATATTCCATATGAAGGTGCACGAATTGCAAAAATGGCGCAGGAAACTAAATGTGGCACAGAAATCAACTTGGTCCATGTACATGGAATGCTATTTTGTATACGAAATGCCAAAATGGTGCATAGAATTCAAATGTGAACCACATCATGATGATGCATAAGATGCCTAGATAGATGATATAGTGAATGTCAAAATGGTGTATGGAAAGGTTTGCAGAAGGTGCATGATGCTAGGTGATGCATTAGTTGTCACCGTCATTGAAAGATTATCAACATGTTGCATGGTTAGGTGTACGAATTGCAAAAATGGTGCATAGAATACAGAAAAAAAAGTTATGCTCACGCCATAATGATGCATTAGATGCATAGAAGGTATGATCAACGCTGAAATGGTGCTTGAAAAGCTATGATGGTGCATGAAATTTCATGATGGTGCATATCAGTATGATATATAAGATATTTAATTGATTAAAAGACATTGTGTGAGATCAGCATACTGTGTGGATACCTAGATGATTCTTTGGACACCATGATGGTGCATTTAAAGCTGTAAAGAAGGTGCATGATGTTAGTGTGCTGTATTAGTCATCACTGTTATTTAATGATAGTCGTTATTTTGTTTGGCTAGGTGCATGAATTGCAAAAAAAGTGCTTAGAATTCAAAGTGGTGCCGAAGTCACCATGGTTCAAATGTGAATTAAATGCTTAGATGATATATGAGATGCTCAGATGGTGCATGAAAACTGAATCAGTATACTGTATTTGATGGTAATATAATTCAATTACTCTCAATATGGTGCATGAGATATTTTTTTTATAAAAGGGGGGGCAAGTGACCAACCTTGCCGCCTTCCCCTGTGCATGCTAGTGTTTACGGTAGTTGGGCAATCAGTGGAGAATGTTGAAAACTTCCAATACCTTGGTAGCCAAATGGCGGCCGATGGAGGCATCAAGATCGACACAGGTTCATGGATCAAGAAGGCGAGGGCTGCTTTTACAAGTTTAAGAAATGTATGAAAAAAACCGCTAGATTAGTGGCACCAAAATCCGAATTTTCAACTCGAACGTGAAATCTGTGCTGCTATACGTCAGTGAAACCTGGTGTGTATCAGTGGAGAACACTCAACGGCTGCAGGTCTTCATCAATAAATGCCTGCGGTATATAATTCGTGTATGGTTGCCTCACAATAGGATCTCCAACGTGGAGCTCCATCGTCGATGTCATCAAAAGCCGATAGCGACAGAAATTCGGGAGCAAAAGTGGAGGTCGGCCACACTCTACGCAGGGGCGGAAACGAAATCTGCAAGCAAGCGTTAGATTGGAACCCAGCAGGACATCGCAGCAGAGGCAGACCCATATTCTCATGGCGGCCTCAACAAGGAAATAAAGGAAGTCGATAGAAATTTGACCTTGCCACAGGTCAAGGCGATGGCTGTCAATCACACAGGATGGAAATATTTCAACTCGGCCTTCTGCACCACCATGGGTGCTCAGGACTGAAAGTTGTTAGTAAGTAAAGCGACCAGAAGAATCAGAGTCTTGAACAACGCAATTATTGAACCCGAATATGAAACGAGCTCACCAATTTACATTAATTTTGACTTCCACCCAAAAACATGCAATTGTACTGCCATCATGATTGATGATGTAATCCCGTGAACAGAATCAACTTTCGACGCACTTCACCACAACGACAACTAGATACCGCGAAAGATGTAATTGGATACATTCCATAAAACATGAGCATAGATTCTATTCCATAAATATAACCAACATCATCTTTGGTCGATCGTTCTGTAATTAAAGCATCAACAATCAACAGCATGTTGACCGATTAAGGCATACCTAATAAGATTACACTGGGAACACTATTGTACGAATTACAACGCAGCAACGGGTATTCTGTTTCTCCATAAAGTTCCGCTGCACCCGGCAGACGGACGTTCAGAACACTGCAGTTCATTTTGTTTCATTCAGCCAAACAAAAGTATTTGAAAAAGGGTCCCTCTAATTAAAAATAGAGTTTTAAGTATCCTTCAAAATTGTTCTATGGCATTCTCGTCGTAAAACTAGTACACGATATAATAAAGTGCATCCAACGCGACGACGACGACGACGGCAGCTGTAGCGACAATTGCCAAGCGCTGCTTCTTCGGTAGTAGGAACGATAGCTCGTCTCCGTGTAATGGATAACGGCAACGAGATGAGGGGTATTGTTGATTAACTTGAATGTGATCACTATGCGGTAGTTAAACTAGATTAAATTTTACTTTTGACGAAATGTGGTGTTCGCGTTTGGCGAAACACCGTCAAATACGAGTATAGCACCAAACACTCGCATCAAGTTTTATGCAAACACCACAATACCCACCCGAACGAGAACGACTCTCAGTGACAGTCGAGGACAAAAGTGCACTCCAACTTTTCCATTTCGTCGTCGTCTCTTCTATGGCCCTCAAAAGGAGAAGCTTTCTTCGCTTCCTTGGCACCACTCGGAGCGTGTTGGCTAGCTGTAAGGAAATACCTACCGACCAAAGTGTCCCTCCGGCGACGGCGGCCGGCCGGTTATCCCCTTCGGTTGTCGTCGTCGTCGGTTGGTTAGATGCGACCGTCCAAAGACGGGCCAAAGCGAAGGAAAATTAATTGCATCAAACACATTAAAACAATTTGCAATAAAATGAAATTAATTCTTCTTAATCACTGACGCTGAGCTGTATTTACGCCGGGCTGTGTTTTTGGAGTCGCTGAAAGCTCTCGGTTCAGCTGGTCGTGTTAGTTTTTGATGCTTCCAGAGATGCATTTTTTTACAGAAAAAAAAACAACCATGTTTTGCAACACTGAATTCTCCAGTGTTTTGTGAATTCTGTTCTTGACTTCCAAGAAATGTTTGAAATGCAGAATAATAATACATAAATCTGGCAACTCTGGATGTCACCACGCGACACCCGTGTCCGTAAGCAGGTGACCGAAAGGCAAGCAATTTCTTTGAAAGCTTTTTCCCGCTGTTGAAGATCCACTACCGTCCGTCGTCGTCGTTGTACTGTGCGTTGATGTCGAGAGTCGAGATATTCTCAGGTATTCTACCTTATGGCGGCTCAGCCGAACCGTTAAGATCGGCTCCAATCGTAGCACTTTTCAATATTAGGTAGGTTCCTTCATTGGCAGTCGGCTCGGTTGCAGCACACGGTCTGCTCGCACTTGAAAGTGGGTCATTTCCAAGGAGTGAAATGAGGGGTGTGTTTGTTCGTGTATAATTAAGTTTTCTGATTTGATTTAGTGGGGTGCTATCGAGCCAAGAAATTATGCCATTAGGATTTAGGTGAGTGTGTTTCTGTACCTACGGAGAGAGCGTCAAAATTGAGCTAAATAATTCAGCTCAATTATATGTGAAAACGTATTGAAACAATGGGGCACGTTCGGTGTAGTACTAGATTTGTAGTAATGAGCTGAATTTAAGTATGGTGAGAAGGTCAATTCTCCGTTTCTGCAAAGAAATGGTGCAAAAAGCGTGGGTATTATGATTTCTTGCCTAATTTGATGCTGTTTGAGCAAAACTTTGGATAACTATGTTGTTTATGTTGCAAGAAATGGAGAAAACAACAACACTGTTCCCCAAAGTTTTGCTCAAACAGCATCAAATTAGGCAAGAAATCATAATACCCACGCTTTTTGGACCATTTCATTGCAGAAACGGAGAATTGACCTTCTCACCATACTAAAATTCAGCTCATTACTACAAATCTAGTACTTCACCGATCTGTCCTATTAGATTTGGTTAGTGCAGTAGAAGATTATATTTCGTGTATCTAAATAGGACGCAATCAGTGAAGTACTAGATTGAAAGTAGTGAGCTGGATTTTTGTATGGTGAGATGATCAGTTCTCCATTTCTGCAATGAAATGGTGCAAACAGTGTGGGTTATATGGTTTCTTGCCTAATTTGATGCTGTTTGAGCAAAACTTTGGGTAACTGTGTTGTTGAAATTGCAAGAAATAAATAATACAACATCACAGTTACCCAAACTTTTGCTCAAATAGCATCAAATTAGTCAAGAAATCATATAACCCACGCTGTTTGGACCATTTCATTACAGAAATGGAGAACTGATCATCTCACCATACAAAAATCCAGCTCACTACTTTCAATCTAGTACTTCACTGATTGCTTCCTATTATTCTCTCTACACCTACAAAGTTTTTGTCAAACAAAAAACCCTAATTAATCCACCTAGCGGTGATGGTGCCTTTCTCGTGCCATAAAGTATCCTTTCAACAAAACACAAGTGATAAATTAAGTCCACTCAATATGGATATATTTTATATGAGCATGATCAAAATTTCAATTGTGGATTTTTTATAATTCCGAATATCTTCCCCAACTACATATCCAAGGAGAACCATTTTACTTGGTTTCAGAGAATAAATTCTAGAAAACAATCGCCGTATTTAATATTGAGGCATCATATAGATATTCAAGTAATCATTTTTTAAATCTTGACATATTTTCCATGCAAAATATACACAGCAGATAAATTTGTAATATCCTCTGACGTAATTTTTGGCATTTCCGAACGTAATTTTACCTGTTTATATCGTCGTTTTCCAACAATTATCACAGTCATCATGTACACCCTGTTTAGCACCGGAAAATGTCAACGAACCTGTTCCAGAAGATAGGGTAGTGGAGGTAATTTGGCCCGGGCATGTATTTTGGCCCACCCTTGGTTTTTATTACATTTATCATAATTATCCCTACCAAATCTTGGTAAATGATCATTGGAAGTTCCAATAATCATCTAGCGATTGCTAGAACGCGATTTAAGAGTGTACTGAGCGATTCCAAGCAACAGCATCAAAATTAAGGAAAATTTTTAATTCATGATTTTCTATTGAACTGAAACTTTGCACAGTTTTTCAGTTCCATCTAAATCGCCATTTTTCGATATCAAATTTTTATTTAGAGCCACGACTAACTTTTCAAAAGGGTGTATGTGAAAATGGTTCAAAAATATTCAAAACTATGCACAGCAAAAACGGATTGTTCGATTGCTATGAATTTTTCAGCAAAGTTAGATAGCTAAATGGTGATTTCTAAGAAAATATACACTGTGAAAAAAAATCTATTTTATCATTGAAAAACATCATTTTTGTCACAAAAACTCAAATATCTCAAAACCCTATCTTTTTACCAACTTGAATTTTTTAGGGAAAACGGTCCATTGTATTAGCAATCTACCATAAAAATTTGGTGATGGTAAACTAATAAACAAAAAAGTTATAACATTTCAAAAATTTTACAATTTTTACATTTAGTAAAAAAAATTTTTCTGTGTAAATTATTTCGGCCGGGAATCGCGATTTTAAGCTGATTTTATTGTTCAGCAAAGTTAGATAACTAAATGGCGATTCCTAAGAAAATATGCACTGTGAAAAAAAATCTTTTTTAACATTAAAAAATATCATTTTTGTCACAAAAACTCAAATATCTCAAAACCCTATCTTTTTACCAACGTAATTTTTTAGAGAAAACGGTCCATTGTATTAGCAATCTACCATGAAAATAAACAAAAAAGTTATGACAATTCAAACATTTCACAATTTTCACATTTAGTAATAATTTTTTTTAGTGTAAATTATTTCGGCCGGAAATTGAAGTTTGATGCTGATTTTATTGTTAATGGCCTTGCGTGAGTAAAACAAGTTGTTTTTATTATATATTATATATACATATAATATAATATACTATGTACCGTAATGTTCCGATTTTATCACGCCCTCCGCGCATTAGTCGTTTATTCATTAATTTGCTGTTACATTTGAGGACAAGTGTTTTCCCTCTTCTTCAAGATGAATGTTGAAAGCGTGTTTTGCAACGTTAAAAATATTGAAATGGGTATAGATGTTGAAGAATATTACAGGGCATTTTTGAAAAGGGGCGTAATTAAATTGTTTAAACAGATGTCGCTGATGGCAATTTCTCAGTTGTTGTCGTTTTCGAACTTCCTGCGCCCTGCTTTACCGATGATATACAGATGGCTCGTTTGTCAAATTCTAGACGGCAGGACGTGCAAATGCGTAATTTTGTACACAATGTGGACATTTGGGCATAACCAGTCTCTTTCAGTTTATCTATGGTGCTTTCGGTGAGATTTCGTAACTCTTTTGAACATTTTTTTTCATCAAACGGTCTACAAGAGAGCGTTGAGTTGAAGACCTTTGAGAAAGCGACTGTTCATCTTGTTCGTTAGATTATAATAAACAAAATCACTTATTAATTTTAACTTACTTGTTTGGTGTTGGTGGCTGAAGAAAAAAAATACTATACAATTTTTAATATTCATAGCGGTAGTATTTTTTTGTTTTTTTCGTGAGCATTGTCAGGTATGTATACAGACAAACAAACGTAACACTGGCGAAATTTTCATTGACCACGCCTTCAACGATCATTTTGAATCTTGGTTGTGGCTTTCATAACAAGAAGAGCGCCCATCGTTTTTCTTTGCGTTTGACGTTTCACACTAGCGCCTTCTGATGACGATATTGCACAACGCAGTGTTTCGTGAAACATTTCCACCAGGTGGTGATAGTGTGAACTGGGCGATGAATTTTCACTAAAATTGTTCTAGGCGTTTCGTCTGTTTGTCTGTGGTATGTACCTCTTATGCATTTGTTGTTGTTGAAGTTACTCGCATTCTTCCGATCATAAAGTCTGTTCTCTACACACTTAATTTTGATTACCGCACGGTGTGTCTGGTATAAGAAATTTATTACAAAAAAATAGTCATCGCTAATTTTTACGTTACGTGAAAGTTGACGCTACTAGCTTTCATTCAAGCCCAACATCGAAATATTCCATCGGGGGAACTTTTTCATACAAAAATTGGGTATGTTTGTTAAGTAGAAATAGGGATTAATTTGGAACCGTTCATTTTGTATGGGGAAAAACAGTATTCTGAAAAAGTTGTTCGAGATCCCTCGGTGGATTTTTTTGAGGGACCGTGCAAATGAAAGCTGGAAGTCTCTATTTTTGAATAGCGAAAAATTTGGCGATACCCAATTTTTTGTTATAAACCTTTCCCATACACACGCCGTGTACCGAGTTCGGTAATTTTTTGACGAGATTAAAACTGCTGAGCACCGAACTCGTTCAGCAAAAATGCATTGTTTACCTTTTCCATACGATTTTGACAGTTGTTTTACTGAGCCTCAGTAAAATCGATTACCGAAACTACCGAGATCGTACTGCTGTTATAATCTCGTCAAAAAAGTACCGAACAGGCAATTCAGAAATAAGTGTGTAAGAGGGATTTTTTTTGCGGATAAACTAGACGTATACGCGTATAAAAAAACTTTTATTATACAGCTTTTGTCTTAAAAATAAATTCAATTCCATTTTTCTTATAATCAACAGCTTTTCAACACTATCAAGGGATTTTTTCACCAGTCACGTACAATAAAAAGTATGACAATCTCAATATTTTTGATCACAACACTGGATCGCGTCTAAGTTTCAAATAGATACTATAGTAATTACGAATAATCAAACTAAAGTATCATGAAAACAACTTGTTTAATTCAGGCGGTAGCCTTTACAATAAAATCAGTATCAAAATATAATTCTCGAAATAATTTACACAGAAAAAAATTTTTTTTTGTTACTAAATGTAAAAATTGTGAAATGTTTGAAATGTCATAACTTTTTTGTTTATCAGTTTACCATCACCAAAATTTTATGGTAGATAGCTGATATAATGGGCCATTTCCCCTAAAAAATTGAAGTTGGTAAAAAGATAGGGTTTTGAGATATTTGAGTTTTTGTGACAAATATCATATTTTTTCAAAGTAGAAAAAGAAATTTTTTACAGTGTATATTTTCTAAGGAATCATCATTTAGTTATCTAACTTTGCTGAAAAATTTATAACAATCGAACAATCCGTTTTTGCTGTACAGCTTTTAGAATATTTTAGAACTATTTTCGCATACACCCTTTTGAAAAGTTAGTCGTGAGTGAATATGAAGGTTTAATATCAAAAAATGGCGATTTATATGAAATTGAAAAACTGTGCAAAGTTTCAGATATTTTTGAAATGGTCGCTCAGGATCGACTGACATGACTCCGTGAAATTCCTCTAATATCAAACTCGGTGAAATAGCTAAACGGCGGCGGCTAATTTGCTGCATTGAATGTGGTATCTTAAGAATATTTTTGTAACAATATTATTGCATTTTTCATTCGTTGATAGACTTTCGATCAAATCTTCGAAGAGGAAAAATAAATACTCACACGTCACTTTGCATGGCATCTAGCAACTGAATGAACCATGTATTCATTGTGCCAACCGAGAGAGTGCGTTCAATGGTGTTTTTTTAGCGGCGGCAAAACTCAATCTATGGGAAAAGCGGTGTGACAATATTTTGGTGGCATAAAATTTTTCAGGTGTGAATCTTTTACGGGGTAAAATCCGCAATAGGATCTGAATTATAAACGAACGTCGTTATGATGTCACGCGGGGAAAAGCATGCATGCTGCCGTTGCATGCTTTATACAACTTGTGTGAAGAATATGATATTTGCTAGGATTTTTTTATGATGATATATAAATGACTAAAAAAGTAACTAAAATCTCAACAGGATCGTTTAAGGATTTTTTTTTATTCGGCAATGAATGGCATGCATTCATTTTGGGAGCGTTTAAACTTAAATCGATTATTTTCTGAAGATTATTGAGGAAATTCTAAGTTTGGCGGCGTGATGAGTTTTAAGCTGGCGGCGTGCTGGAAAATCAAAACATCCGGCGGCGTAGAGTAATAAATCTCGACGGCGCACATCTCTAGTCTTTGAGACAAAATGAGATGAATATAGGTGCCGGGAGGCGTTCCGAACCGATTTTAGTGGACTGTAATTTTAGGTGGGGGGTCCCTTGCCCGACATCGCAGTTGTCTCTTACTGGCCTGTTCTGGCTAGTTCCGTCATTGTTCCGTTTAATGTGCCACAATAAAACACTTAATTTGACTTAAAACCAACATTTACTTTCACATACTATATTTACAGAACTATACAGATAACATTTAAAACACGATACTACACATATGGTGGTTCAAATCCTACTGATTACAATATTAAAAATGCCTGCTTAAGATTATCTTCGCTGCTGGTGATTGCCGAAGGTTCCCGATGTCATCAATTGTTCCTCGTTACATTAGGGGGTTTACAGTGTCTCCCAAAATAGTTTATCAATCCATAATGAGTGAGGCATGCTACTCTCCAACAATAGGTACTAGGCCGAAGAAGGGGGCCTTTACCCTATTTTATTTATATCCATCAATCTAATTTATTCGTTTCGGTCCATCCGAATGGCGCGGCACCACCCAACAACCACCCACAGCCACCCGCACCGAAACCCAACCCAACCAGTCAGCTGACGGTCCGCGCATCACCGCTGGCTGTTTGCGTGATCCTGATCCTGCCCGCGCGCACCAGACTTTCGGTGCACTGAACGGAAACCCCCGCCCAAGATCGACTGAGAGGCGATACGATCGCGCCCCTTAACGATATTCGATCGGAAACCGTATGGTCTACCGACCGAATGATGTCATCCTAAAACCGGATGACAGTGATATGAAAATGGAAGGTCGACCATATGGTCGGACAACCTTGTATTTTAGCGATTGATAACAATCATATCTCCGCTAGCATTTTAAAAAAATGATGTGCTTTGTGGCCAGGGTGCCCTCGCGAACACCCTTGCCAAAAATATGGCATGTCCAGAAATAGGACATGCAATGAGAAATTCAAGTTTTTTTTTTCAAGTTCAATCATATTTTATTTTCTCGTTTTTGTTTAACAATTGATTTTCTTACATACTAAGTGATACCGCTTCCGCTTTTCATTCTTTAGTTATCTTTTGTTTTGTTATTGTAACATGTTTGTTTAAGTATTTATCTTGCGATAATGTGGGTTTTTTTAAAACTTTTCGTTTTTGTAATGTTCCTAATCCTAACTTACTCCTAACTACTCTAATAATACTATGTACAGGGGGGGATCACGTATACAGGGATCTAATAGTTTGCCATTCTGAAACAAGAGCTCTTGCACGATGACGTGTGGCAATGTTTTCAAGCCTGGTTGCTATAGGGTCAAGACAAGCTAGTCGATGGACCTCGGTTGTCCTTGTATGGGGCGGTAGGTTGAAGATCATCTTCAGGAACTTATTCTGTGTGATCTGGAGCTTCTGCAGGTGAGTCCGGGCGCAGCCTCTCCATATTGGAGAGCCGTATTCCAGCATTGGGAGCACGACTTGTTTGTAGACGGCCAACTTGTTTACGATGGAGAGCTTTGATCGTCGGTTGATTAAGGGGTACATTCTTTTAAGCATGATGATGCTTTTGGTTACCCGATCGTCAATGTGCGGCCGGAAGAGCAGTTTAGAGTCGATCAGCAGACCTAGGTAACGTGCGACATTGACCCAGTCGACTTCGTTGTCCAGTACTCTTATTTTGCATTGGGGTTTTAACCGATCCGAGTTTCGATGAGGGAAAACTATTACTTGTGTTTTGGATGCATTTACCTTTATTTTCCACGTGTGGAGGTAGCTGACATAGGCGTTTAGCCCACATTGGAGCTTGTTGACGAGCGTACGGATCACTCTACCGACGTAGGATATCGCCGAGTCATCGGCGAAGAGCGACAGGGTACCTCCAGCTGGTAGGGGAGGAATGTCAGACGTATACAAGTTGTATAGTATCGGCCCGAGGATACTGCCTTGCGGTACTCCAGCGGGGATTGGGTAGGGCTCTGACAGGGCTCCGGCTACGCTGACCTGTGATGTCCTTTCGTTGAGGTAATTGGTAATAATTTTCACCAGGTATGCTGGACAGTTCTGTTGCATTAGCTTGTGAGTCAGGCCGGCATGCCAGACGTTGTCGAACGCCTTCTCTATGTCGAGCAACGCCATGACAGTGGTTTTGGATACGGCTTTGGACCGTTTTACCAGGTTGGTTACCCTCTGAAGCTGGTGGAGCGTAGAGTGGCCCCTTCTGAAGCCGAACTGAACATCGAGGAGTATGTTATTCTCTTCCGCGTGTTCGAGCAATCTGGAGTAGACGATTTTCTCAAAGAGTTTACTTATTGATGATATGCAATGAGAAATTATCAATGTCGCGGGTACAACGAACAAGGAACTTGTTACGCTATCGATGAATAAATTTGGTGCATCTGTGTTGCCTTCACTCTGCAACTAACATTCATTCACATAGCGTGCGTTGACTCATACACGAATAAGATGGTCGTCATCCGGTTTTTAGGATGATTGCCGTATGACTGACTCGTCATTCGAAAACACGATTTTGGTAACTTGGACTGGATGGTCGGACAAATCAGTCGATTTCGGGATGGGGTTTTCGTTCAGTGTGGGCAAACAACTTCATTCCAGGGATGCCAAATATACAGATTTTTCTGTAATCATACAGATTTTTTCGCAGCTTATCATACAGAATTCTGTATACCAATATTACAGATTTTTGGAAAAGGATACAGATTATACAGATTTTTCAAAAAATTACAGAATTTCATACAGATTTTCCGTAAAATAATACAGATTTCATACAGATTTTCGGAAAAAGTAGTCATACAGATGATACAGATTTTTAGAAGGCCAAAATACAGATTTAAATGTGGCAACCCTGCTTCATTCGCGAGTGACAACCATTTCGCTCGCACTATCCCAGGATTGATGTTGCATTGGTGCCGGTAGTGGGATGCAAGGTTTTTATATATTGTAATGTTGAGCATGACGTTTAGTTTGTGGAGAAAAGCAGAAGAAGCGAAATTTCAAAGGAATTTGAGGTGGCGGGGGATTTGTTTCCAGAATTTCTCACGGTGAAAAAATAATGGCCGCTCAGCCAGTTTTGACATCTAAGACTACCTTAGAATATGTAAATACCTTGGTGGGATGTACTTCAAAACTAGGCCCAGTTTCGTGAGCGAGGTTTTGTTATCCTCCAAGTTCCATCCTCCACGAATATTGTGCTATTTTTTTAGTACGATTAGTTATCTTCCCAAGCCATCCTCCAGGAATATACTCAGATTGCATATATTCAGGAGTATAAGCAGAAAACAGTGAATTACTTTTTAGTACGATTAGTTATCCTCCAAGCAATGTATCAGGAAGGTATACATTTAGGGGTATTACGTGGATTTGAACGATCCGGCAGATCAATCAATGCATTTTTTTTGCAATACTGCAATTTCAATGCAGATTACTTTGTGATAAATACAGACATACTAAATACAAAATTCAAACAATAAGCCCGTTTCCTGAAAGCAAAAACTCATACAACGGATCTATAACTCTAAGCTTCCAGCATTAAACATCAACATCCTGTATTTAAAAAATATTTGTCGTAATTTCGGCTCATATGGCTCCTTCCCAGAACAAATTCAGGACATGACCATCATACAGGATTCGTCCTTAGAGTCCTGCTGGTGAGTCCTGATGTCGGAAACTTATGCCACGGATCTGTAACTCTGAGCTTCCAGGATCAAAACTCGTCATTTTCTATAGAAATCATATTTGTCAATAGTTCGGCTCATATGGCTCCTTCCCAAAACAAATTCAGGACATGACCATCATACAGGATTCGTCCTTAGAGTCCTGCTGGTGAGTCCTGATGTCGGAAACTTATGCCACGGATCTGTAACTCTGAGCTTCCAGGATCAAAACTCGTCATTTTCTATAGAAATCATATTTGTCGTAATTTCGGCTCATATGGCTCCTTCCCAAAACAAATTCAGACATGACCATCATACAGGATTCGTCCTTAGAGTCCTGCTGGTGAGTCCTGATGTCGGAAACTTATGCCACGGATCTGTAACTCTGAGCTTCCAGGATCAAAACTCGTCATTTTCTATAGAAATCATATTTGTCAATAGTTCGGCTCATATGGCTCCTTCCCAAAACAAATTCAGGACATGACCATCATACAGGATTCGTCCTTAGAGTCCTGCTGGTGAGTCCTGATGTCGGAAACTTATGCCACGGATCTGTAACTCTGAGCTTCCAGGATCAAAACTCGTCATTTTCTATAGAAATCATATTTGTCGTAATTTCGGCTCATATGGCTCCTTCCCAAAACAAATTCAGACATGACCATCATACAGGATTCGTCCTTAGAGTCCTGCTGGTGAGTCCTGATGTCGGAAACTTATGCCACGGATCTGTAACTCTGAGCTTCCAGGATCAAAACTCGTCATTTTCTATAGAAATCATATTTGTCAATAGTTCGGCTCATATGGCTCCTTCCCAAAACAAATTCAGGACATGACCATCATACAGGATTCGTCCTTAGAGTCCTGCTGGTGAGTCCTGATGTCGGAAACTTATGCCACGGATCTGTAACTCTGAGCTTCCAGGATCAAAACTCGTCATTTTCTATAGAAATCATATTTGTCGTAATTTCGGCTCATATGGCTCCTTCCCAAAACAAATTCAGACATGACCATCATACAGGATTCGTCCTTAGAGTCCTGCTGGTGAGTCCTGATGTCGGAAACTTATGCCACGGATCTGTAACTCTGAGCTTCCAGGATCAAAACTCGTCATTTTCTATAGAAATCATATTTGTCAATAGTTCGGCTCATATGGCTCCTTCCCAAAACAAATTCAGGACATGACCATCATACAGGATTCGTCCTTAGAGTCCTGCTGGTGAGTCCTGATGTCGGAAACTTATGCCACGGATCTGTAACTCTGAGCTTCCAGGATCAAAACTCGTCATTTTCTATAGAAATCATATTTGTCGTAATTTCGGCTCATATGGCTCCTTCCCAAAACAAATTCAGACATGACCATCATACAGGATTCGTCCTTAGAGTCCTGCTGGTGAGTCCTGATGTCGGAAACTTATGCCACGGATCTGTAACTCTGAGCTTCCAGGATCAAAACTCGTCATTTTCTATAGAAATCATATTTGTCAATAGTTCGGCTCATATGGCTCCTTCCCAAAACAAATTCAGGACATGACCATCATACAGGATTCGTCCTTAGAATCCTGCTGGTGAGTCCTGATGTCGGAAACTTATGCCACGGATCTGTAACTCTGAGCTTCCGGGATCAAAAATCGACATTTTCTATAGAAATCATATTTGTCGTTAATTCGAGTCATATGGCTCCCTCCCAAAACAAATTCAGGACATGACCATCATACAGGATTCGTCCTTAGAGTCCTGCTGGTGAGTCCTGATGTCGGAAACTTATGCCACGGATCTGTAACTCTGAGCTTCCAGGATCAAAACTCGTCATTTTCTATAGAAATCATATTTGTCGTAATTTCGGCTCATATGGCTCCTTCCCAAAACAAATTCAGACATGACCATCATACAGGATTCGTCCTTAGAGTCCTGCTGGTGAGTCCTGATGTCGGAAACTTATGCCACGGATCTGTAACTCTGAGCTTCCAGGATCAAAACTCGTCATTTTCTATAGAAATCATATTTGTCAATAGTTCGGCTCATATGGCTCCTTCCCAAAACAAATTCAGGACATGACCATCATACAGGATTCGTCCTTAGAATCCTGCTGGTGAGTCCTGATGTCGGAAACTTATGCCACGGATCTGTAACTCTGAGCTTCCAGGATCAAAACTCGTCATTTTCTATAGAAATCATATTTGTCAATAGTTCGGCTCATATGGCTCCTTCCCAAAACAAATTCAGGACATGACCATCATACAGGATTCATCCTTAGAGTCCTGCTGGTGAGTCCTGATGTCGGAAACTTATGCCACGGATCTGTAACTCTGAGCTTCCAGGATCAAAACTCGTCATTTTCTATAGAAATCATATTTGTCGTAATTTCGGCTCATATGGCTCCTTCCCAAAACAAATTCAGGACATGACCATCATACAGGATTCGTCCTTAGAGTCCTGCTGGTGAGTCCTGATGTCGGAAACTTATGCCACGGATCTGTAACTCTGAGCTTCCAGGATCAAAACTCGTCATTTTCTATAGAAATCATATTTGTCAATAGTTCGGCTCATATGGCTCCTTCCCAAAACAAATTCAGGACATGACCATCATACAGGATTCGTCCTTAGAATCCTGCTGGTGAGTCCTGATGTCGGAAACTTATGCCACGGATCTGTAACTCTGAGCTTCCGGGATCAAAAATCGACATTTTCTATAGAAATCATATTTGTCGTTAATTCGAGTCATATGGCTCCCTCCCAAAACAAATTCAGGACATGACCATCATACAGGATTCGTCCTTAGAGTCCTGCTGGTGAGTCCTGATGTCGGAAACTTATGCCACGGATCTGTAACTCTGAGCTTCCAGGATCAAAACTCGTCATTTTCTATAGAAATCATATTTGTCAATAGTTCGGCTCATATGGCTCCTTCCCAAAACAAATTCAGGACATGACCATCATACAGGATTCGTCCTTAGAATCCTGCTGGTGAGTCCTGATGTCGGAAACTTATGCCACGGATCTGTAACTCTGAGCTTCCGGGATCAAAAATCGACATTTTCTATAGAAATCATATTTGTCGTTAATTCGAGTCATATGGCTCCCTCCCAAAACAAATTCAGGACATGACCATCATACAGGATTCGTCCTTAGAATCCTGCTGGTGAGTCCTGATGTCGGAAACTTATGCCACGGATCTGTAACTCCGAGCTTCCGGGATCAAAACTCGTCATTTTCTACAGAAATTATATTTGTCAATAGTTCGGCTCATATGGCTCCTTCCCAAAACAAATTCAGGACATGACCATCATACAGGATTCGTCCTTAGAGTCCTGCTGGTGAGTCCTGATGTCGGAAACTTATGCCACGGATCTGTAACTCTGAGCTTCCGGGATCAAAAATAGACATTTTCTATAGAAATCATATTTGTCGTAATTTCGGCTCATATGGCTTCTTCCCAAAACAAATTCAGGACATGACCATCATACAGGATTCGTCCTTAGCGTCCTGCTGGTGAGTCCTGATGTCGGAAACTTATGCCACGGATCTGTAACTCTGAGCTTCCGGCATCAAAACTCGTCATTTTCTATGGAAATCATATTTGTCAATAGTTCGGCTCATATGGCTCCTTCCCAAAACAAATTCAGGACATGACCATCGTCCTTAGAGTCCTGCTGGTGAGTCCTGATGTCGGAAGCTTATGCCACGGATCTGTAACTCTGAGCTTCCGGGATCAAAAATCGACATTTTCTATAGAAATCATATTTGTCGTAATTTCGGCTCATATGGCTCCTTGACAAAACAAATTCAGGACATGACCATCATACAGGATTCGTCCTTAGAGTCCTGCTGGTGAGTCCTGATGTCGGAAACTTATGCCACGGATCTGTAACTCTGAGCTTCCGGGATCAAAACTCGTCATTTTCTATAGAAATCATATTTGTCAATAGTTCGGCTCATATGGCTCCTTCCCAAAACAAATTCAGGACATGACCATCATACAGGATTCGTCCTTAGAGTCCTGCTGGTGAGTCCTGATGTCGGAAACTTATTCCACGGATCTGTAACTCTGAGCTTCCGGGATCAAAAATCGACATTTTCTATAGAAATCACATTTGTCGAAATTTTGGCTCATATGGCTCCTTCCCGAAACAAATTCAGGACATGACCATCATACAGGATTCGTCCTTAGAGTCCTGCTGGTGAGTCCTGATGTCGGAAACTTATGCCACGGATCTGTAACTCTGAGCTTCCGGGATCAAAACTCGTCATTTTCTACAGAAATTATATTTGTCAATAGTTCGGCTCATATGGCTCCTTCCCAAAACAAATTCAGGACATGACCATCATACAGGATTCGTCCTTAGAGTCCTGCTGGTGAGTCCTGATGTCGGAAACTTATGCCACGGATCTGTAACTCTGAGCTTCCGGGATCAAAAATAGACATTTTCTATAGAAATCATATTTGTCGTAATTTCGGCTCATATGGCTCCTTCCCAAAACAAATTCAGGACATGACCATCATACAGGATTCGTCCTTAGCGTCCTGCTGGTGAGTCCTGATGTCGGAAACTTATGCCACGAATCTGTAACTCTGAGCTTCCGGGATCAAAATTCGTCATTTTCTATAGAAATCATATTTGTCAGGACATGACCATCATACAGCATTCATCCTTAGAGTCCTGCTGGTGAGTCCTGATGTCGGAAACTTATGCCACGGATCTGTAACTCTGAGCTTCCGGGATCAAAACTCGTCATTTTCTATAGAAATCATATTTGTCAATAGTTCGGCTCATATGGCTCCTTCCCAAAACAAATTCAGGACATGACCATCATACAGGATTCGTCCTTAGAGTCCTGCTGGTGAGTCCTGATGTCGGAAACTTATGCCACGGATCTGTAACTCGGAGCTTCCGGGATCAAAACTCGTCATTTTCTATAGAAATCATATTTGTCAATAGTTCGGCTCATATGGCTCCTTCCCAAAACAAATTCAGGACATGACCATCATACAGGATTCGTCCTTAGAGTCCTGCTGGTGAGTCCTGATGTCGGAAACTTATGCCACGGATCTGTAACTCTGAGCTTCCGGGATCAAAACTCGTCATTTTCTATAGAAATCATATTTGTCAATAGTTCGGCTCATATGGCTCCTTCCCAAAACAAATTCCGGACATGACCATCCTACAGGATTCGTCCTTAGAGTCCTGCTGGTGAGTCCTGATGTCGGAAACTTATGCTACAGATCTGTAACTCTGAGCTTCCGGGATCAAAACTCGTCATTTTCTATAGAAATCATATTTGTCAATAGTTCGGCTCATATGGCTCCTTCCCAAAACAAATTCAGGACATGACCATCATACAGCATTCATCCTTAGAGTCCTGCTGGTGAGTCCTGATGTCGGAAACTTATGCCACGGATCTGTAACTCTGAGCTTCCGGGATCAAAACTCGTCATTTTCTATAGAAATCATATTTGTCAATAGTTCGGCTCATATGGCTCCTTCCCAAAACAAATTCAGGACATGACCATCATACAGGATTCGTCCTTAGAGTCCTGCTGGTGAATCCTGATACCGGAAACTTATGCCACGGATCTGTAACTCTGAGCTTCCGGGATCAAAAACCGACATTTTCTATAGAAATCATATTTGTCGTTAATTCGAGTCATATGGCTCCCTCCCAAAACAAATTCAGGACATGACCATCATACAGGATTCGTCCTTAGAGTCCTGCTGGTGAGTCCTGATGTCGGAAACTTATGCCACGGATCTGTAACTCTGAGCTTCCGGGATCAAAAATCGACATTTTCTATAGAAATCATATTTGTCGTTAATTCGAGTCATATGGCTCCCTCCCAAAACAAATTCAGGACATGACCATCATACAGGATTTGTCCTTAGAGTCCTGCTGGTGAGTCCTGATGTCGGAAACTTATGCCACGGATCTGTAACTCTGAGCTTCCGGGATCAAAAATCGACATTTTCTATAGAAATCATATTTGTCGTTAATTCGAGTCATATGGCTCCCTCCCAAAACAAATTCAGGACATGACCATCATACAGGATTCGTCCTTAGAGTCCTGCTGGAGAGTCCTGATGTCGGAAACTTATGCCACGGATCTGTAACTCTGAGCTTCCGGGATCAAAAATCGACATTTTCTATAGAAATCATATTTGTCGTTAATTCGAGTCATATGGCTCCCTCCCAAAACAAATTCAGGACATGACCATTATACAGGATTCGTCCTTAGAGTCCTGCTGGTGAGTCCTGATGTCGGAAACTTATGCCACGGATTTGTAACTCTGAGCTTCCGGGATCAAAAATCGACATTTTCTATAGAAATCATATTTGTCGTTAATTCGAGTCATATGGCTCCCTCCCAAAACAAATTCAGGACATGACCATCATACAGGATTCGTCCTTAGAGTCCTGCTGGTGAGTCCTGATGTCGGAAACTTATGCCACGGATCTGTAACTCTGAGCTTCCGGGATCAAAACTCGTCATTTTCTATAGAAATCATATTTGTCAATAGTTCGGCTCATATGGCTCCTTCCCAAAACAAATTCAGGACATGACCATCATACAGGATTCGTCCTTAGAGTCCTACTGGTGAGTCCTGATGTCGGAAACTTATGCCACGGATCTGTAACTCTGAGCTTCCAGGATCAAAACTCGTCATTTTCTATAGAAATCATATTTTTCGTAATTTCGGCTCATATGGCTCCTTCCCAAAACAAATTCAGGACATGGCCATCATACAGGATTCGTCCTTAGAGTCCTGCTGGAGAGTCCTGATGTCGGAAACTTATGCCACGGATCTGTAACTCTGAGCTTCCGGGATCAAAAATCGACATTTTCTATAGAAATCATATTTGTCGTTAATTCGAGTCATATGGCTCCCTCCCAAAACAAATTCAGGACATGACCATTATACAGGATTCGTCCTTAGAGTCCTGCTGGTGAGTCCTGATGTCGGAAACTTATGCCACGGATTTGTAACTCTGAGCTTCCGGGATCAAAAATCGACATTTTCTATAGAAATCATATTTGTCGTTAATTCGAGTCATATGGCTCCCTCCCAAAACAAATTCAGGACATGACCATCATACAGGATTCGTCCTTAGAGTCCTGCTGGTGAGTCCTGATGTAGGAAACTTATGCCACGGATCTGTAACTCTGAGCTTCCGGGATCAAAACTCGTCATTTTCTATAGAAATCATATTTGTCAATAGTTCGGCTCATATGGCTCCTTCCCAAAACAAATTCAGGACATGACCATCATACAGGATTCGTCCTTAGAGTCCTACTGGTGAGTCCTGATGTCGGAAACTTATGCCACGCATCTGTAACTCTGAGCTTCCAGGATCAAAACTCGTCATTTTCTATAGAAATCATATTTGTCGTAATTTCGGCTCATATGGCTCCTTCCCAAAACAAATTCAGGACATGACCATCATACAGGATTCGTCCTTAGAGTCCTGCTGGAGAGTCCTGATGTCGGAAACTTATGCCACGGATCTGTAACTCTGAGCTTCCGGGATCAAAAATCGACATTTTCTATAGAAATCATATTTGTCGTTAATTCGAGTCATATGGCTCCCTCCCAAAACAAATTCAGGACATGACCATTATACAGGATTCGTCCTTAGAGTCCTGCTGGTGAGTCCTGATGTCGGAAACTTATGCCACGGATTTGTAACTCTGAGCTTCCGGGATCAAAAATCGACATTTTCTATAGAAATCATATTTGTCGTTAATTCGAGTCATATGGCTCCCTCCCAAAACAAATTCAGGACATGACCATCATACAGGATTCGTCCTTAGAGTCCTGCTGGTGAGTCCTGATGTCGGAAACTTATGCCACGGATCTGTAACTCTGAGCTTCCGGGATCAAAACTCGTCATTTTCTATAGAAATCATATTTGTCAATAGTTCGGCTCATATGGCTCCTTCCCAAAACAAATTCAGGACATGACCATCATACAGGATTCGTCCTTAGAGTCCTACTGGTGAGTCCTGATGTCGGAAACTTATGCCACGGATCTGTAACTCTGAGCTTCCAGGATCAAAACTCGTCATTTTCTATAGAAATCATATTTGTCGTAATTTCGGCTCATAAGGCTCCTTCCCAAAACAAATTCAGGACATGACCATCATACAGGATTCGTCCTTAGAGTCCTGCTGGAGAGTCCTGATGTCGGAAACTTATGCCACGGATCTGTAACTCTGAGCTTCCGGGATCAAAAATCGACATTTTCTATAGAAATCATATTTGTCGTTAATTCGAGTCATATGGCTCCCTCCCAAAACAAATTCAGGACATGACCATTATACAGGATTCGTCCTTAGAGTCCTGCTGGTGAGTCCTGATGTCGGAAACTTATGCCACGGATCTGTAACTCTGAGCTTCCGGGATCAAAAATCGACATTTTCTATAGAAATCATATTTGTCGTTAATTCGAGTCATATGGCTCCCTCCCAAAACAAATTCAGGACATGACCATCATACAGGATTCGTCCTTAGAGTCCTGCTGGTGAGTCCTGATGTCGGAAACTTATGCCACGGATCTGTAACTCTGAGCTTCCGGGATCCAAAATCGACATTTTCTATCGAGTTATCTTAGGATTAAAATCCTCTAAACCGCGAATAACGCCTAAAGGTAGGCAATTGCTAAATGATTTGATGGTCTACTTTGAATACATCGTATAGGATAAAAAATATAATTTGGACATGTGTGTAACTTGGATATGCTCTGCGATGTATGTCTTGTTCCGGATAGCTAATAAAAGTGGATACTTCTCAATATCGATTATTGATCAAACAGACCCTATTCTGATGACTTACGTTGAAAATTCGCTTTACAATTAAGAATTTACTTTAAAATTATCGAAAATGTAAATTGTTTCACTAAAATCGCTCAAATGTACAGATATGCAAGACGACATACACTTCACAGTCAAATACAATATTCACCTCAAAATCGTTGAATTAATAATTGTAAGAAATTTGAAAGGCTTATTGTAATAAAACATGATTAATAAAGAAGCACTATGCAGCCAATCTCTTAACATTCATCTAGAACGTGGAGTAATCGTAGTTTTCTTTTTACTGTCTGTAGACTACCCGATGGCACATCAGAATTTCTTTCTGAACATCAGCAACACTTCAACCGAACACCTTCCAGTTTTATTGTAACTCCATTTGAATTTCTGTAGCTTTTCAGAAACTTACCAGAAAATCATAAATTGTCACATTTTCAACCTCCAGAAATTCCTTCTGAAATCCCGTTTTTGTAGATTCCTCCAGGAGTTTCTTCCGTGGATACCTTTAGACATTTCAACCGAGGATTTTACATTGGATTCCTTCCGAAGACCCCTATGAAAGTTTCTTACGAGGGCTTCTCACGGAGTTCCCGCAGTGGATTTGTCTTTGACTCCAGACTTTTATTCCTTCACGATTTCCTTGAACTGAGGCTTTCCATAGGAATTCTATGTGAAGAATTCTTCAGACATTGGCCAAGGGATTTCTTCGGATGATTTCTCCAGGAGTTCCTCCGGAGACTCCTTCAGGAATTGTTTAAATGATTTTCTTGTGGAGTTCCTTTCGAGGATTCTTCAGGGAACCCTCCGAGAGTTTGTTCAGTGAATTCCTCTAGCTTTTTTCATACTATGAATTTTACATGGATTTTCCTTCCGGTGTTTTCGCCTGGATTTTTTTTTTAATATTCCTCAAGGAATTCATGCGGTGGATTCCTCCGAAAGTTTCTATCGGGAATCTCTGCAGGAGCTCCTCTAAGCGCTCCTTCCGAATTCTGTATAAAGACTCCTCCAGATTTCTTTTTCGGAGTGGAATTTTGCGAGGAGTCCCCCCTGTAAGGGGTGAGTATGGCAGCATAATCGATCGCGTTCGCTATTGTCTCGCGTGAAAATCAAAACAATAGATACGCGGGTGTTTAGTTTTCAGTATTGTGTTGTTCTTTGCTTAGTATTGTGTTGTTCTTAGCAGAGAAATACATTAATCAAGACAATTGATGATCGGCATTGAATCACAAAAACCACACAATAATTGGTGAGATCTTTCCAATATTATTTATTTATAAATAATTCTACTTCAGTATATATTTGCTATATAACTGCATATAAGTTGAAAATTCGCTATTTTCAACATCCTTTCATCTATTGGAAGCTGCTTTAGTTCTGGGCTCTTTCTAAGTTGTTGAAGGGATTTATAAATGCTTGCAAGGACTTGGCCAGGTGTGTGGAGCTGAGTGAATCTATGACATTGTAGATAGTAGCAACATCAGCAATGTCAATGGATATATTCAACTTTGCAACTCCCTCCAAGATTTGCGCAAGTATTCATGCTATGCTATGCTATGCTATCTCCAGCAAATCTTTTAAGGAATTTCGTGTTAGGATCCCTCCAAAAGCTCCTTTACGTGTATTTTAACGTTCACTAATTTAACACTATTCCTGTAGATTTATCCATGTTATCCAGCTGGGTGTTCATCTAAGAGTTCCTCTTGGAGGTACCTCCAGGCATCATGAATTTCTTACAGGATACCACCAGGAGATCATTTCTAGGATTCCTTCTGAAGTTTCTTTCCATGGAGATTCCATCCATCAAATCTTTCCAAATACTCCATTCGGGAATTTTTTCACGGTCTGAAGAACTATAAAATAAGTTAAAATTCCCAAATAAAAACAAAGTCTTTTTCTGATGACGACGTCTCCATGCTATTCTACCTGGAGATTCCTTCCGGAAGTTAGTCAGAGGATTTTCCCATGAATAATGAATTTTATCGTAATGTTACAAAAAATATGGGTTTCCTGCAGGAGTTTTTTGCTGTGGGTTCAAGGAGGAATTATATGTTGAGATTCTTCCAAGATTTCTCTGTGGGAATTTCCTCATAAATTGCTTCGGGAATTGCTGCAGAAATTTATTGCAGAGTTGCCTCTGGACTTTTACACAAGTTTAGGGTAATTTAAGGAATGACCCCAAGCCACACACATGTCATTGAAGAGTCATGGCAGCGCGGGTTTTGTGGCATACTTTCAGCAAGTAAGTACTAATTTGTTAGAAGTCAGTCACAATGACTTCTGCACAACCAACACCTGCGCAGCCGTGAATTTTTTGAGATATGCGTGTTGCTTGAGCTTTCAAGGTTTTTGTTTGAAATTTCATCTGGGGAGTCCTACAGGAATTGAATTGCGGGATTCCTACAGGAATTCCTTTTGGTGATTCCTACAGGATTTTTTTTTCTGGGGTTAACCACAGGTACCCCTTATGAGGTCTGCTATAGGCATTGCTTCTGTCGATTCATTCATGAATACTGCTGGAGATTTTTACAGGAATTTCTTCTGGGGAACACTCAGGAAGGAATTCCCAAGAAAATTCTAAGGAACACCAGGAAGGAATCCCAAAGGAACTCTTGACTTGAGATTTTTTTTAGAAAACGCCTGGAGAAAATCTTGAAGGAACTTCTGGAGGAATACTGGTTGAGAAATTTCCAAAGAAACTTCTGCTGCTCTTCCCGAAAAATCTCTTGTACGACTGCACTAAATATGTCCTGAAGTGTTTTTTTTTCTGGAAGCGTGTCCAGGAATTCCTTCTACGATTCTTCCTGGAGTTTTTTTCTGGGATTCTTCCGAGAGTTCCTTCGGGAATAAATGCAAGAGTTTCTTCGACAATGTTCAATTCTCCCAGGAGTAGCTTCGGAAATTTCTTCCAGGAGTTTAGGAGTTGCTTCGGAAATTCCTCTATGAATTTATCCAGGAACTCCTTCTCGGACTTCGGCCAGATTTTTTTTATGATTCTACCAATAATTCCTCGTGAATCCCTCCAAAAATTCCTGCAGCGGATTCATTGAGGAATTCCTTCTGGGAATTTCTACAGGAATTCCTTTCAAATTTCGTCCAGGCAATCCATTCGGGGTTACCACCAGGAAAATCCTTCCGGAAATTCTTTCAGAGGATTTTTGCAGGGCCTCCATCTTACTTGCTGCAATATCTTCCGGGTTCCATCCAGAAGTTTCTTCTGGAAAATTCGGTAAGAACTGTTACCAGGATTTCTCCAGCAATTTTTCCGTGATTCGCCCAGGAATTACTTCTTGGGACTCCTCCAGAATTTTTTTCTCAAACTTTCTTTCAGTCAAGGAATTACTGCCAGGATTCGTCCGAACATTTCTTCCAAAATTCTTTCTGGGTTTAAAGAATCATTTGAAATTCGACCTGGAATTCCTTCTGAAATCGAAACAAAAATTCCTTTTGGGGATTCTTAAAGAAATTGCCTCTGGAAATACCTCCACGAATTATTTTCGGGATTCATCCATACATACCTTTCAGGGATTTTATCAGGGTATCCGACCAATTTTTTTTTTCCTAGGAATTCATCGAAGAACTCCATCTGGGGATTCTTGCATAAATTCATTATAGGGAATCCTCCAGAAATTCCTTTAAGGGAATCTCCAGGAATTTCTCCCGAAAATTCCTCCTGGAGTTTCTTCTGTATATTCTTGTAGGTTTTTTCTTGATTTATTGAGGAATCTTTTCTGAACATACCTGCAAGAATTCCTTTTGAGGATTTGTGCAATAATTCCCTTATAGAAGATTAAGCCAGGAATAGCTTCTGTCTGGTGATTTCTCTAAGAATATCTTCTGAGATTCGTCCAGGAGTTCATACTGTGAATTCCTTCAGAAATTCCTGCTACGATTTCAACCCGGTATTCGTTCTGGGTATTCATGCAGTAGTTTTTTCGGGAAAACCCTCTAGGACACAGTCAACACACGATCGCATATGCTGTTAAAGTGAAGGCAATATCCGTGCATTTTACTTGCGTTTAAATGGAAGCATGTTTGCATATGGCTTCCACTCTTGCATTGTATACTACATCATATATGAATATAAGGGCCCATATAGCCGAGGCGGTAAACGCACGGGTATTCAGCACGACCATGGAATACCATGGTGACGGGTTCGATTCCCGGTCGGTCCAGGATCTTTTCGTAAAGGAAATTTCCTTGACTTCCTTGGGCATAGAGTATGTTCGTGCCTGCCACACGATATACACATGCAAAATGGTCATTGGCAGAGGAAGCTCTCAGTTAAAAACTGTGGAAGTGCTCATTGAACACTAAGCTGAGAAGCAGGCTTTGTCCCAGTGAGGACGTTACGCCAAGGAGAGGAGGGATATGAATTTTTGTTGGCAGGGAAGCTCCTTCTGCAGATTTCTCCAGGATTAATTCAGGAGTTCCTTCCGAGATTCAGCTGGGATTTTCTTTAAAGGTTTTTCTACGAATTTCTGAAAAAAAAGAGAGAACCTTCCACAAATCCCATCTGGGTATTCCTCCATGTACTCCTTCAGAAATTGCTCAAGAAAATACTTGTAGGTTTTTTTTTTCCAGGGATTCCTCCATGAGTTCCTTCTGGGGGTTCTACAGGAACTTCTTCGGATGATTCTTCCAGAGACTACTGCTGGGATATCAACGTGCAGCTCCGTCTGGGGCTTCCTGCTGAAATTCCTTCTGATGATTTTTACAGGCCTGGTAGCGAGTCACTTTTTAGTGATTTGGTCACTATTTTCGAGTCAGTCACTAAAAAGTCACTATTTGCCCGAAAAAGTCACTAAAGTCACTTTTTTCAGAAAAATTGTCACTTAAGTCACTATTTTGATAATAAACATGACACTATGGAGAAGAGAAAATAGTAATTTAGATTAGAACGCATCGCCAAAATTTTCTTCTGAATGCTTATCTCACAAAAAAACATCAGCTGCGCCGCTTATTACACGGTTAAAGCTGTCTTCATTAATGTGGCTTATAGCTATAGTTTCTATTCTTTTTTGGAACACTTTGTTGAAAATGTGTCTAAGACTTTAGATAAATTTGTGAAATTTTTAAACTTATCCATTTTAACAGAACACTACCATTCCTTCATTATTTTCATTTTATATTTCTGTTCAATTGTATTGACCTATATCCAGTCATTGTCCACGCATTGTATTGCACTGGTAATGATGAGATGTTTGAACATTTGAGTCTACCGGAGATAATACATAATCCATTGTGTTCCCCTGTATTGGTATATTCTAAGCGAATCGAAAATTGTATAGCTAAAGAGTTTTTATAATAGGTGGAATTTCTGATGAACTAACTGTGAAGCTAGTACAGTGCAATGCTTTAAAAACCAGTTCGGTAAGGGCAACAAATTTGCAGTTATCGCACCGTTAGACGTCAAAACGGTGTACTAGGTCGGTCCTAATGAGCACTCGAATGAATTTCACGATCCCATTAACGTCAATTGATGTGAACTGAAATGTACACATGTTGAAGTTATCGAATGTCAATTGTAGTAAGATGATTTGTTCAGCATCTTTGGGCTGGAATGCGAAATACTTTTTGAGGGAGTTTTTTGGAGTTTCTTATGTAAATCTTCACTGTTGAATTTAGTGAAATGTTGGCAGAATTATTTAAAAAGCTTTGTTTAGAATTTATCCAGAAGTTTCTTCTAAACACTTTTTTAAAAATTTCTTCAAGACTCTTTCCACATAACATAAGGGAAACTCTGGCTCAAAAAGTTGATGCCTTTCCGAGTTCGTACACTGATATCACATGTGCTCTTTCGTTAACCTTCACGTACCCGACCCCCGATAACTCTTTTTCAAAATGCTTGCATTTCGTCAATTTTCATCCGATTTGTTGGGAGTCGCCCTCAATCGATCATAAAATCGTGCTAGTTTATTATACTGAAGTGGCCATGTATTGCGGAGATATTCCAAGTTGTACTGGGGTCAGGGAGGTGGGGAGTTGTCTATTTTGCCAAATGGCTAAAAGTGATAATTTCTTGTGTTATTGTGTTTGAGAGGTCACATCAGTTGATACATACTTCAGTCATTTTTTTTTCTGCCCGATTCTCTCGAAATCATGAAGATGGATACATCGCACGACAAGTTTTGTTTGCAAACCATGAATGTCCCCGATTGCACCCCCGTGGAACCTGTGCTTGATGGTCCGGGGTGGCCATAATAGTTGATACCGACTTCAGTCTATCCTGACCCCAGCACAATCCAGAATATCCCCGGAATGGTTTCAGATATTGCATGGCCAGTATAATGAACTAGCATCAATTTATGATCGATTATTAAACTTATCATATTCTAATTCCTTTCAAAATAACTGAAATGTAGCTCAAGAACAAAAAATATCATTCAAGTATTTACCAGCTCAAACTGTAAACTTTAGCTTAGAATTATATATTGACTTTCTTAGGAATGAGTTAATTCATCGAATATTCAGCATATAAGTTCAATTTTTCAATAATTTTGTGGTCACTATTTAGTCACTATTTGGTCACTTTTTTGATAATTTTGGTCACTAAAGTCACTATTATTTTGCCACTTAGAGCGCTGTTTTTAACAATTCCTTGTAAAGATTACTTCAGAAATTTCTTCTGGCTATAGGGTCTGGGACCATTTGGGCAGGAGCACCTATTTTGGGCACTTGCAGCTGTAATTCAATCAACTTCAAGCCGATTGACTTTAATTTTTGAACATAGCTAGATATTGTGCCCATCTGATCGTGTCTCACAAATAAAGTCAATCGGTTCAAAATTGACTGAGTTATAGCAGCAAGTGCCCAAAATAGGTGGTCCTGCCCAAATGGTCCCAGACCCTACCTCAAAAATTTATTTTAAAAATTTTTACTGGAATTCCTTTTGGGATTCATCTAGGAATTTGTTCTTGAGAATCATTCAAGAACTGCGTCTGGGATTCCTCCAGGATTTTTTTCCTTGATTCGTCCAGGAATTCCTTCAGGATATACTTCCAGCAATTACTGTTAAAGATTTGTCTAGGAATTTCATCCGGGAGAAATCAAGGAACTTCATCTTGGGCATCCTGAAGAAACTCTTTTTGAATATTTCTCCAGAATCCTATTCTGGGGATTTTCCAGCGTTCCCCTCTGGGATTCAGCCAAGACATTTTTTTGACAATTCCTCAAGAATTCTTGGGATTCGTCCAGGAATTCCTTCTAAGATTTTTTCTTGAAATTACGAGTTCATCAAAGATTTTTTTCAGTTATTGCATCTGAAGATTCCTCCGGAATCACTTTTTTGAATTCTATCTGAAAATACCTCAAGAAATTACATCCAGGATTTGTCTAGTTATTCCTCGAGGAGATACCTCCAGGAATTTATTCCGAGATTCGTTCAGGCATTCCTACCGTGATTCGTTCAGGAATTCCTTCCGAAATTCGACCAATAATTACTTCCAGGATTCGCCAAGAAATTTTTTCTTAAAATTCTTTTTGAAGTCTCTTCCAGTTATTCCTTTTCGGGATTCCTGCAGGAAACTTTTCTAGGGATTTCCCTGGGAATTCCTCCTAAGAATCTCCTTTCTTGTGAGGATTTCTCTAGCACTCCTTTTAGTTATTTTGTTTATGATTTTCTGGGTATACCTCCAGGAATTCATCCTGAAGATTTCCCCATTTGAGATTCATCAAGCAAATCCTTCCAGGTATGCCTCTAGGAATTCTAGAATTATTCTAGAAATTCCATAAAAGGATTCTTTCTGGTGAAACCTCCAGAATTTCCTCCCGGGATTCGTCTAGGAATTCCTTCTAAAATTCGTTCAAAATATTTTTGAAAATTCTTCCAAGCAATCTTTTCGGGGTTACCCCTGGAAGTCCTTCTAGGGATTCCTACAAGAATTGTTTCTGGGATTCCTCCAGGATTTTTTCCAGGCATACCTTCTGTGATTCGTTCATTCCGAAAGTCGTTCAGGAATTACTTCCATGATTCCTTCATTGCTTTTGGAAATTCTTTCTGAGGATTCATTGAAGAATTTATTTTGAAGATTCATCAAGAAATTTCTTCTAGAAATCATCCAGTAAATCTTCCCAGGGACTCCTCTAGTAATTCCGTTTAGATAATACCCAGGAATAATTTCTGCACATCCTTCCAGGATTTCCAATTCGGGATTATTCCGGGAATTCCATCTGGGGATTCTTCCAGAAATTATTCTCGTGATTTTTTCTGTAAAATAAACTCCAGGAAATCTTTCTGGGATACAACCAGGAACTTCTTATGGCATTCATCTAGGAGTTCGTGCAGTGGTTTGTTCACAAGTTTCTTCAGAAATTCTTCCCGGAGTTCATTCAGAATTTCTTTTTTCAAGGAATTCTTTCTGAGGATTCCTTCAGAAATTCTCTAGGGATTCTTCCAGGCACTCTTTCTAGGAAATAATGCAGGAATTTCTTCTGGGGACTTCTGCAGAAATTTCTTCTCGAACTTCTTTTTGGGTGACATCCAGTAATGTCTTCTGGGATTCGTCCATCAAAGACTTCCAAAACTCGTCAATAATTACTTCTGTCATTCATTCAGGAAATCCTTTCGGGGATAACACCAGAAATTTATTCTGGGTTGAGTCCAGCAATTCCTTTCGAGATTAGTCCTGGAATTCCTTCCGAGATTCAAACAGAAATTCGTTCTGGGTTATCCTTCAGGAATGCTAGGTTTGCCCCAGAAACTAAATCTTAAAAATTCCTCCAGAATTATTCCAGGCATTCTTTTCAGGGATTCTATCAGGTGATTCTCCAGGAATTCCTTCATGAGAATCCTCTTCAAATTCCTTCAAGGATCCCACCAGAAGTTGCATTTAGGGATTCCTCCATGAATTCCGTCAAAATAATTCTTAGTGTCTTCAGATGATTCTTCCATGGATTACTGCTAGGATTTCAACGAGGAGTTTCTTATCTGCCCATATTCGCTAAGTTGACGTCTGGGGCTTCTGGGGCAGTATTTCTTCCTGGTGTAGCCTTCCAAACTTCGTCCAGGCAATCTTTTCGGGATTACCATCAGGATTTTTTTTTCCAAGATCCGACTATAAATTCCTTTCAGGATTAATCCAGGATTTTCTTTTGCATTTTTTGGGGGATTATTTCAGGAATTTTTTCTTGAGATTTCTGCAGGAAAATCTTCCGAGTTTCACAGAAAATCCTACTGGAGATTTTCACAAGAACTATTTCTGGGATTCCTTTAGGAATTTTACATGATACTTCCAGGAATTCCTTCATGGGGATCCTCCAGATTTTTTTTCTCGATTTTCTTTTTGGCTAACATTCAGTAATTCCTTCCAAGACTTTTCTGAAGAGTTTCTTGTGGAGATATCTACAGGAGTTCTTCAGATGTTTCCTCCAGGGATGCTTGCTGGGATTTCTACGAGGAGTGCTGCGGAAATTCTTGCACATAATTTCTCTAGAAATTACTTCTGGAGATAGCTCCAGGAATTCCTTGTGGGATTCCTTCAGGATATACCTCTAGGAATAAATACTAAAGATTCCTTTAGGAATTTCTTCCGAGAGACATTCAGGAATTCCTTGTTGGGAATTCCTTATGAAAATTCCTCCAGAAACCGCTTCTAGGGGTTCTTCCAGAATTCCCCCCTGGAATTTATCCAAGATTTTTTTTTTCAGAGAATTCTTTAACAAATTCCATCCAAAAGACACTCGGCAAGCCTTTTGGGGATTCATCCAGGAGTTTCTTCTGATGGTTCATCTTGAAATTCCCAGATGAGTTCATCCAAGAATGCCTCCGAAAGTTGCATTTGAAGATTCCTCCACAAATTCCTTATAGGATACCTCCAGAAATTCCTTCTTTGAATTCTATCTGTGGATAGCTCTAGAAATTACTTCCATAATTCGTCTAGGAAATCCTTCAGGGAATACCTCCAGGAATTTCTTCTGGGGATCGTACAAGCATTCTTTTCGTGATTCGTTCAAGAATTTCTTCTGAAGTTCGTCCCAGATTATTTGGAATGAAGTACTTCCGGAAATCGCCCGGAACTCCTTCTTGGAATTTTGTCTGAAGATTGCTTCAGGAATTCTTTTTGGGATTCTTCCTGGAATTATTTTTAGGGATTTCCCCAGAAACGCTTTCTGAGAAATGCTCTGGGAAATCCTTCTAGGATTTTTTTTCTGGATTATTTCCTTTTGAGAATAATCAAGAACATCCTTCCGTGGATTCCTCTAGGAATTTCAGGATTCTAAAAATTACTTTGAGGGATTCCTCCAGAAATTCCTTCACAAAGTTCTTTCTGGTGATACCTCAAGGACTTCCTTCCGGGATTCGTCTAGAAATTCCTTTCAAAATCCGTTCAGGCAATCCCTGCGGGGTTACCACCATAAAATGCTCCTGGGACTTTCCCATAATTTCCTACTGAGATTCCTCCAGGAATTTTTGTGTGATTCGTCCAAGAATTCCTTCCAAGATTAATCCAGAATTTCCTTCTCGGCAATCCTCCAGGAATTGCATCCTAGATTCCTCTGGGATTTACTTTTGAGGATTCCTCAAATTCTGGTGAACCAGGAATTTCGTCCGTGATTGTAGGCATTCTGGGATTCATTCAGGAAGGCATTCTGGAGGTTGCTCTAGGATTTTTTTTTCTGGGAGACATCCAGGAATTCCTTTTTGGGAAACCTGCAGTAAACCCTTCTTCCTATAGGAAATCTCAGAAGAAATTTCTGGAGGAAGTCCAGTCCCAAAAGGTTCCCAAGAAGGAATTCCAGGATGCCTCTTAGAAGCAGGCCCGAGCACAAGACAGAAGACATGGGAGGGGTTTCTCCTACTTTTGGCAAAAGGTGGAGGGGCGGCTGGTGTCTAGAACTTCGACAATGGGAGGGGTTAAACGCTCAAAATCCTCCCTTGTGCACGGGCTTGTAGCAATTCCTTGAAGAATCTTCTAAAGGAATTCTCGGAGGAATCTAGGAAGGAATTCCAGAAGGATTAGCGAGATGCAATTTATGGATTAATCTTGGAAGGAATTCTTGGACGAGTCACGGAAAAAATCCTGAAGAAATCGTGGAAAGAAATTATGGGAAAATCTCAGGAACATTTCCTGGTGGTAACCTCGGAATGATTTTCATGACGGTTTTTGAAAGCAATTTCCAGACGAATCTCGGAAGGAAGTCCTGGAGATATCACCAGAAAGAACTTTGCGAAGGAATTGAAGAAATTTTTAGAGGAATCCTAAAATTCTTAGAGGAATCCCTGGAAGGATGTTCTTGATTATCTCAAAAGGAATTTCTGGGGAAATTCCCAGGATGATTTCCTGGAGAAATTACTCAGAAAAAAAAACCTAGATAGAATTTCTAGAGCAATCTTCGGAAGCGTTTCTTTTAAAAATCTTTAGGAGAAATTCCTGGGGGTAATAATTCCAGGAAGAATCGCAGAAGGTATTGAGAATATTCAGACAGACTTTCAAGAAGAATTTTTGGACGAATTACGGAAGGAGTTCTTGAACGAATCCCGGAAGAAATTGCTAGGGGTATGCCATGAAAACTTTTCTAGATGAATTCTGGAAGTAATTTCTAGAGCTATCCCCAGATAGAATTCCAACAAGGAATTTCTGAAGAAAATTCTTGGATAAATCCCTGAAGGGAATTCTGAAAAAAAAAAACTCAGAAGAAGTTTCTGGAGGAATTTTCATAAGGAATTCCCAACAAGGAATTCCTGGATGTCTCCCAGAAGAAATTCCTAAAGGAATATTTAGCATAATTTGCTAGAGGTATATCCTGTAAGATTCCAATGAATTTCTGGAGTTATATCCATAGGTAATTCCTGGAGAAATTGAAGTATCAAGACTCTGGCGCTGCTATGTTTTTTTTTTCGTTTTATAACTATAATGGTTTTTGAAAAGATGAAGAGGTTTTGTGCTTTTTTGAGAAGTATTTCGAATGGAAATCGCTCAAAGGGAACGTCCATAAATGACGTAGCATTTTTAGGCCGATTTTTTACTCCCCCTTCCCCCTCGAAGCATATTTTCCCATACCTAATACATGGCTCGTCGCACAATCTTAGACTCCCCCCCCCCCCCCAACTACGTCATTTATGGACGCTCCAAAAGGGATTTTCCCTCTTCCAAATGTTAAGTTAAAAATAAATAAACAAATAAATAATTGCTAGAGAAATTATCTGCGAGAATTTCCGCAGAAAACCTCACAAAGAACTCCTCTTTGGAATTCCTGGAGAAAACATCTGAAGGAACTCTGTAGAAATCCCAAGAGGGATTCCCGAAGAAATCGCGAGAAGAAATTTCTTGAGCAATATACAGAAGAAATCCCGGGAGAAATTCTCGGAAGAAATTTCTGGATGAATCCTATATTGAATTTCTACAAAAATCGCCTAAAAGGATTCTTGGAGAAATCCCTGAAAGATTTTTTTTTTGAGGAATCCCCTGAAAGAATTGCTGAGAGGTCTGGCTAAATTCCAGAAGGAGTTTTTGGGAGTATCACAAAAAGAAATTCCTATAATGAATTTCTGGAGTAATATCCAGCAGTACTTTCTGGACAAATCTTAGAAATCTTAAAGGAATCCCCGGAATGACTTCTTGTTTGAAGCTCGGAATGAATTCCAGGACGAATCTTGAAAAGAACCCAGAAAGGGATTACTGACGATTTTTGAAAGAAGTTGCTTCAGGTCCTTCAAGGATTGCTCCAGGAATTCCATTGAATATTCCTTTAGCAGTTCCATTGGGAGTTCTTTCGAGAATTCCTCCAGGAGTTCCTTTAGGAATCCCTTGAGGAACTTAATCGGGTTTTCCTGAAGAAGTTTTTACGAGAATTGTTAGTGGTGAACTTTCGGGAGTTCCTCCAGGAATGCCTTCGTAGATTGCTAAAAAAAATCCTCCGAAGATTCCTCAAGGAATTCTCCGGTGATTCTTCCAGGATTTCCTCCGGAGATTTCTCCAGGAATTTCCCCTGTTATTCCTCCAAAAACTCCTGCAGATATTCCCCCAGGGATTCCTTCAGAATATCCTCCGGGGATTCCATCGGGATTTTTTCCGGGGATTCCTCCAGGAATTCCTCCGAGGATTCCTTAAGGAAATTTTTCGCAAGTTCATCAGGGGAATTCTCCAAAAATTTCTCCGGGGATTCTTCCAAAAAAATCCTCCAGGCATTCCTTCTGTAATACTTTAAGTGATACCACCAGAAATTAGTCCCGGAATGTTTCCACAAATTTCACCAGGAAACCTTCCAGGAGTTTCTGCAGAAAATCTTCTAGATATTGTACCAGGAATTCTGCCAGGACATCCTCCAGAAGTTCTGTCGTAAATTTCTCCAGGAATACTTCCAGATATTCCTCCAGGAATTGCTCCAGAGATTGCTCAAAAAATTCCTTCGAAGTCCCCTTCAGCAATTCTTCCGGAGATTCCTCATGAAATCCATTTTTTCTATCTAGGAATTCTTTCAGGAATTCCTCCAGGACATCCTCCAGGAATTCCTCCAAAAAATCCTCCAGGAATTTCTCCACAAATTCCACCGGAATTTCTGTAGAGATTCCACCGAAAATTCCTCAGAGAATAGTTCCAGACATTCCTCCAGAGATTCCTAAAAAAAATACCTCTGAAGTTCCCTCCAGGAATTCTTCAGCAGATTCCTCTTAAAATTCCCTTGCGATTTTTCCAGGAAACCCCCCGGGCATTCCTCCAGAAATTTCTCAGAGGATTCCTTCAGGAGGTCATCCGCGAATTCCTCCGGGGATTCCTCCATGGATTCCTCCAGAAATTCTTCCGGGGATTACTCCAGGGATTCTTCGGGGGCTTTTTTACAGGGATTACTTCAAGGATTTTTTCTCCGAAAATTCAGAAAAGCTCGGTGAATTGATCCGGGTATGCCTCCAGGAATTTTCCGGGGATTCCTTCAGCAAGTTTTCCGCGAATTCCTCCGGGGATTTCTCCAGAATTTCTTCCAGGATATCTCCCAGGAATTCTTCCAGCAATTCTTCCAGAAACTCCAACATTTTCCCCAGAAATTCCTTCAGGATTCCGCCGTAAATTCCTCCAGAAACTCTTCCAGTGATTCCTCAGAATTATTACTCCAGGAATTCCTTCAGTAATACTTCCAGGAATACCGCCAAGAATTGCTCCTGAAATTGTTCAGAAGAAAAAAAAATCTTTCCAAGATTTTTTCCAGGAATCCCTCCGAGAATACTTCTAAGAATTCCTCCAGAATTTTTTTCTCTGAGGAATCCTTCAGGAAGTCCTCCGTGAAATCCTCCGGGGATTCCTCCAGGAAAAGCATCAAGAATTCCTACAGGAATTCTTCCGAAGTTTCTTTCAGAAAGTGCTCCATGAATTCCTCCAGGGATTCCTCATTCCTCTGGGGATTCCTTCGGTAAGTTTTCCGCGAATTCTTCCCTGGATTCCTCAAGGAATTCCTGTGGGGATTCCTAAAAGAATTCTTCCGGGGATTTCTCCGGAAATTCCTCCGGAAATTCCTCTAGGAATTCCTTCAGTTATACCATACTTCCAGGAATTGTTTCTTGAAGTTTTCCTGGAATTCTTTCAGATTTTTTTTTCAGAAATTCCTCCGGAAATTCTTCCAGGAATCCCTCCAGAAATTTTTACAGATATTTTTCTAAGAATTCTTACGGGAATTCTTCCAGGATATCCTCCTGTAACTCTTCCATGATTTCCTCCAGGAACCCTTCCAGAAATTTATTGAGAAAATTCTTTCGGGGATTCCACCAGGGACTACTTCAGGGATTCTTCCAGGAATTCCTCCAAAGATTCCATCAGGGAGTTTTCCCCAAATTCCTCCGGGGATTTGTCCAGTAATTCTTACAAGATTTTCTCCACAAACTCCTCCAAGAATTCTTACGGGATTTTCTTTAAGATTTCCTCCAGGGATTCCGCCGTAAATTCTTTCAGGAAAACTTCCAGACATTCTTCTAGGAATTCCTCCAGCGATTCCTCAAAAGGTTCCTCCAGATTTTTCTCTCCGAATTTCTCCTGAGATTGCTCCAGGAATTCCCGCGGGGACTCCTTCAGTAAGTTTTCCGCGAATTTCTCCTTGGATTTTCCAGGAATTTCTCCGGGGATTCTTTCGGAAATTTCTTCAGGAATTCTTTCAGTAATACTTTCAGCTATTCCTCTAGGAATTGCTCTTGGAATTCTTCCTGAAATTCTACCTGAAATTCATCCAAGAATTCTTCCAGGATTTTTTTCAGAAATTCCTCCGGGACTTCTTCCAAGAATTCCTCCAGGAGTTTCCCAGATATTTTTCCAGGAATTCTTCCAGAAATTTCTCCGAGGATTTCTTCAGGAAGTCCTTCGCGAACTCCTCCGGGGATTTCTCCAGAATTTCGTCCGGGATCTCTTCCAATTTCTTCAGGGATTCCACCAGGAATACCTCCGGAGATTACTTCAAAGATTCCTTCAGAAATTTCTTCCGAAGATTACTTCAAAAAGTGCTCAGTGTATTCTACCAGGAATTCCTCTGACGATTCCTTCAGTAAGTTTTCCGTGAATTCCCCCGTGATTTTCTCCAGGGATTCCTCCGAAGATTTCTTCCGGAAGTGCTTCATTCCTCCATAAATTCTCCAGGAACTCCTTCAGTAATATTATGATTAATATAATGATATTGTTCATGGAATACTTCCGGGGATTCCTCAGAAAATTTCTCCGGGGATTCCTCCATGAACTCCTCCGGAGATTCCTCCATGACATATACCAGGAATTCCTTCAAAAATTCCTCCTGGAATTCCTTCAGGACTTCTTCTTATTCAGGAAGTCCTCCAGGTGTTTCTCCAGAAATTCCTCAAGGGACTCCTCCAGGAATTCCTTCGAGGATTCCACCAGAAATTTCTCCGAGATTCCTTCAAAAACTCATGGAAGAATTCCTGGAAAAAGTCCTGGAGGAATTCCTGGAAACATTCATGAAGGAAACATTCCTGGAAGAGTTCGTGGATGAATTCCTGAAAGAAATCCTGACGGCATGATACTGGAAGAGTTCCTGGAGGAATTTTTGGGGGAATCCTCGTAGGAATTCCTGGAGGAATTTTCGAAAGAATATCTGGAGGAATTTCTGAAGGAATGCCAGGAGGAATTCCTGGACGAATACCCGGAGGAAATCCTGCAGGAATCCTCAGAGGAATATCTGTAAAAATCCCCGGAGGAATCTCTGGAGGAATTCCTGGCGGAATTCCTGATAGAAATTCAGGCGGAATACCTGGAAGAAATCCTGATGATATTTCTGGAGGAATCCCTGGAAGAAATCCTGGACGAATCATGAAAGAATTCCTGGGAAAATTCGTAATAGAATTTCTGGAAAAATTTCCAAAGGAGTTCCTGTAAGAATTCCTACAGGAATCCGTGAAATATTTCCTGGAAGAATCTCCAGAGGATTTCTTGGAGAAATCTCCGGAGGAATTTGTTAAGGAATTCCCGGAGGAATTTCTGGAGAAATCCATTTAGTAATTCCTGGAAAAATCTCTGAAGTATTCTCAGGAGGAATTCCTGGAGATATGCTAGCAGGCATTCTCAGTCCCAGATGGAATTCATTGAGAAATCCCAAATGGAATTCCTGGAGTAATCCCAGAAAAAACTTCTACAAGAATCCCAGAAGGAATTCCTGGACGAATCCCCGAAGGAATTTGGGGAGAAATCTCAGAAGAAATTCCAGGAGAAATCTTCAAAAGAATTCCTGGAAAAAATTGCGTAGGACTTGTTGAAGAAATCCTCGGAGGAATCCCCGAAACAATTCTTGGAATAATCTCCAATGGAATTACCAAAGGAATCTCCTAAGGAATTCTAAGAGGAATCTCCAACGGAATTCCTGGAGGAATTTGCGAAAGTATTCCTGGAGGAATTCCCGAATGAATTTTTGGAGGTGTCTCTGAAGGAATTCCTGGAGGAATTTGCGAAGGTATTCCTGGAGGAATTCCCGAATAAATTTTTGGAGGTATCTCTGAAAGAATCCCCGAAAAAATCCCAAAAAAAAATCCCGGAGGAATCCTCGAAGAAATTCCTGGAAGAATCCACGAAGAACTTCTTGAAGAACTTCCGAAGGAACTACTGAAGGAATTTGAGATAGAACCCCTGAATGAATTCTCGATGGACTATCCTGGAGGAATTTCCATCAGAACACGTGTAGTATTTCACAATTGAATTCCTGGAAGATTTCTAATGAAACTTTGGGAAAAAAAAAACACAATGGAACTCTTGTGAAGAACCCCCATTGGGAGATTTTTAAAGAAACTTTTGTAATAATTGTTGAAGAAACTACTGGATAATTTCCAGAAAAAAACTTGAAAAAAAAAATTGTATGAACTTTTGGTGAATTTCTTGAGAGATCTTCCAAAGTAATTTCCTAAAAATCTTTTGAAGAAATTTTGAAAGAATCTCCTGGATGAATTCCCGAAAGAATTTCTGAAGAAGCTGCGATGGAAATCGAAAAAAAGCTTTAGAAAAAATTAACGATGGAACTCCTGGAGGAATTCCCGATGGAACTTTTAGAGAGATTCCCAAAGAAACTCTTGGGGAATTCTGCAGTAATGGTTGAAGAAACTACTGGAGAAATACACAAAAAAACTTTTGAAAAAAAAGCATGAAACAGCTCCTGTACACATTCTTCAGGAAATAACTAAAAACTTTTCCGAAAGAACTGTTGGTCAAATTCTGGAAGAAACTGCTTGAAAAATTCCAGAAGCAATTTTGCTGGAGGAATCCATGAGGAACTTCCAATAGAATTCCAAGGAGATTTATTAAAGGAATTCCTGGTGCAATTCACAGTAGACTTCCTGAATGAATGCTTAATAAAACTCTGTGGAAAATTCACAATGGAACTCTTGTAAGTATTCCCAATGGATTTCCTGGAGGTATTTTCTATGGAACTCCTGGATGAGTTCCGGATGGAACTTCGGGGGGATTTTTTAACCCGTAGGCTACGGGGCTTACAACAAAATTTCAAACCGCTGCCAAAGATGCAAACATCAATATTTTTCAATGAAATTTTGAGGTTCACTTCACTATTAGTTGTAGTTTCAATTATGTTGGGAGCCACAAAAGTTGAAGCCACAAGGACAGTTTTATTCCGGTGGACGTCTGGGTCAGAAGGGGTAAAAATTGCATAACCTTCCTTTTAGCAAGGCCCCATTAGTTGAAACTCAAATGGATTAATCTGAAAAGTGGTTAGTTCTTTGTATTATTGTATATTACGTCAGGCCTGGGGGTTAAAAAGTATAAAGGTGGTGTAGAACTTTTTCCAGGCCTCCAAAATATTTTCAATATAGTAACATACTGTTTTCGTTAGAAAAATCATGTTTTTCACGAAAGTAATGTCGAATTCGTTTTTGATTCAGTTCCAACCTGGGTTGGAACTGGATGAGATCACAGTTTCAACCCCAACCCGACTTCGGTTTCGCTTGTACTAAAGTTTGTTTGAGTTTGTTTGACGTTTGTTTGTTTACACATTTTCCGCCAATCCAGTTCCAACCCAGGTTCAAAAACGAATTCGACATTAGTAAAAGTAAAAACACATTACGAAGGAATTAAAAAAAATAAATGAAAGACAACATGCAACACTTATGTCGAATTCGTTTTTGTTTCAGTTCCAACCTGGGTTGGAACTGGATGAGATCACAGTTTCAACCCCAACCCGACTTCGGTTTCGCTTGTACTAAAGTTTGTTTGAGTTTGTTTGACGTTTGTTTGTTTACACATTTTCCGCCAATCCAGTTCCAACCCAGGTTCAAAAACGAATTCGACATTATCTAGCTCGCTTAGCAACGGTTAGCGACGGTTAGAAACGGATAAATGCGGATATTCCGGTTAGAAAAGGATATGTCATTCCCCTTGCCAATTTCTGAACTTTGAAAACAAAAATATTAGTATTAAAAATGTTCTAAATTTGAATTTCAATGATTTTTGCTCAATTTCAAAAAAATCTGTACCATTCTGTACCTTTTGCTGAAAATCTGTAATCTGTACAGAATCTGTACCGAAAAGTTGAAAAAAAAATCTGTACTCTTCCAGAATAATCTGTACCTGTGGCGACACTGATGCCAGTTGTCCCATTTCGATGACGTATTACTTTAGGGGGAGGGGGGCAATCGGTCGTACGACTGATTCGTCATTCCGAAGGGGCTGTACATAAACCACGTATACCAAAATCGTTGACTTTCGTCCATACAATTTTTTTTAAATTTATATCAGGCCAAACATTTCAATAGGTCCTATCTGCATTTGAGAGGCTCTCTTTGTTCACTTTCTCTTTCAGTTATTGCAATATAATGGTACACTTTTTAACTGTTTTTGCAGTACAAATCAAAAGACGATTGTTTTGAGCATCGTTCAATGCAAGGAGACCATCAGCTGAGTTATTAACGGAAGAGAGGGAAACCAAAGAGAGCCTCTCTTCTGCAGATTTGACCTTTAGACATGTTTCGCCTGATATGGAGCGTAGACTTTGGCCAGACTCACCCCTTCCCCCCATAAAGTCTACGTGGTTCCCCTGTTTAAGCAAACTTAGAAACATCAGGACATGTTGCCATCATTACACTAATACGTGGTTCGTTAGTGATGGGTGACAACTCTAGGCTTTTTTTGCTAATATGTATAGCACGTTAGCGCCGCTCTTTCGTCGTCGTCGTTTTCTCTCACATTCTCTCTTACTTTCGTTCTCGTGGTGTGCTGCGGCGCTGCGGGCTGCGGCGTCCGTCGTCGCGGTCGTCGCGCACCAACTTAAGCAGGCTGTTACACCTGTCGCTCGGGTGAAAAATGCTGGTCCGGATCATTCAATTGGCCTTAATTCCGAAACGCCTTGACCGATCCGAATCATTTTCAATAGCAAACAATGCGGTAAAATTCCGGTTCGATTCGAGCTATAATCCGAAAAATCGGCCAATGGGAAGTGCCTTAAAAGTGAGTGAACTTATTTTGTTCACAGACACACATACATACACACATACAGACATCATCTCAATTCGTCGAACTGAGTTGATTGGTATATGTGACTTGACCCTCCGAGCCTCCTATCGAAAATTTTTTTTTGAGTGAACATATAGCCTTTCAGTTCACTTAGGTGAACGAGAAAGGCAAAACGATGGAAGATTATTGTCAGGCAATGTGATTGGCATGAATGGTTTCTGTGAAGGTTTTCTAGTAAGATCTAGTAAGGTGTTCAATATTTACAAGAAGAATTGAGAAGAATACATTTAAAAGTTCGTTAGTAAGTTCTCAATACGACAGAAACAAAGCATTTTCTGCACTTTTGAGACCGCTAAGATTTTGTATTGAGAATTGATATTAGAGGGATTCATTAAAATCTGCGTAAATATAACGATTACTAAGGCATCAGGTACCAGCAGATCGGCCCTAGAGGCACGTTTTCCTCCATTTGAGAAACAAGTGGCATGAATACTATACACAGCTTTACTAATTCATAATGTTTCATTTTAAAATTCATGAAATATTTCAATAAACAGCTAATCATGAATTACGCAGAAATTTACGTTGTTAAATGAATCTACATATTATATTTTTGTTAAAATTCATACGAATAATGTATTGATGAGTGTACACTCAATAACCCAGAATTATGGATGAAAATATGCAAAAGCATATCCTCTGAAATCCTCGAACTGACAGAATGTTTGTATTTCATTAATTGAAGCTGCAAAGTAGTTAAAAGGGCCATTTGAGTCGACTCGGGTACTGCATAAAGAATGTATCACACTGACTGGTATGCATTACAGAGCAGACTTTTCCTCTGCGTTCGATTCACTGTACAGTGGGCAAATAGTTATTTTAACTGTTCCGTTTGGACAGGTGTACGTATTTTGGGCATGCATCGCTGTAACTAAGTAAATTTTACAGCTAACAATTTAATTTTCGACACACGCTGAGATACAAAGTCTAACTCTATGCAAAAATTCAAATCAATTGGTATGAAATTGACTAAGGTACAACGGAAAGTGCCCCAAACAGGTACATCTTCTCAAATGGCACAAGAGCCTATTCCTGATTGGATAAATTTCTGAAACAAGAACATTTCTGAACGAAATCAATGAAACTTTTTTTTGGTTTGTTTGCAGGTTTTTTTTTTACGAAAGTTTGACGTAGTCGTGTTTGAAGATTATGTAGGAACTATCTCATCAATCCTCCTCACACGGTGCGTTTAGAACTTTTGAACAAATCTGTAGACAAATAGGCATCCCGGTCACCCCAACCTGGAATGGCTTACCTCTCTAAAGAATTCACGATGTTTGATACACTGAAGCCATCTACCTAGAAAGCTCAGTTACGTGACCAGCTACACTGAGCATTTTTTTTTTCCTCCCCTGTTGGGGAAATTAAGCCACTGCGTCCAATAGGCTGAACTTTTGTGGCATGTCCCGTTTTGATATTCGCATCTAGCCAGCTAATTACCATGTGTCAAGTAATCAGCTACTGCCACGACGCGTCGTCTCCCAGTCAGGTGCAATGGAATTGATAAACTCCAAGACCTTCCCAGGTTTTGCAGACCAGATCTCACTGGGTTGCAAGCAACCACTATTTAGAAATCTTTGCCTGCGCGTGTATAAAGCACCACAACTGCAAAGCAGATGTTCCGAGGTTTCACGTTCCATATTACAGAAACGACAGATATCACTCTGAATATGGCCTATATTTTTCAAGTGATACCTGCTCGGGCAGTGTCCAGTTACTAGGCCAGTGTATGTACATAGAGCTCTCTTGTTGAGCTCTAAGAGATTTTTGGTTTTATAAGCATTTGGTGTTATAAATCGTTTTGACTGATTGCAATTTTTGACACCCATCCAATTGGATATCACCCTCTGCTCAGCCCAGCGTTTCAGATCCATTTTAATTGTACAGTTTGATATACCACAGAATGGTTCTGGGCCAGCAAACTGTAAATTGGAACCATTTTTAGCAAGCTCGTCTGCCATTTCATTCCCTTCAATGCCACAGTGACCTGGAACCCAGTATAAGTTTACTGAATTCCCTTGGCACAGCCTGCGCAATGAAAGAATGCATTCTCAGACAAGCCTTGAAGTACATTTGTAAGCGCACAATGCTTTTAGTGCAGCTTGACTATCTGAGAAAATACAAATATTTGCATATATGTATTTTCTCTCAAGGCAGATGTTTGTGCATTTCAAAATAGCAAGAATCTCTGCTTGAAACACCGTAGGATAGTGTCCCATTGCCACTGAAATTTGTATTCCAGGGCCGTAGATTCCTGCTCCCGTTTTTATTCCAACTTTTGAGCCATCTGTATAGAATTTGATTGATCCTTGACGAACAGTGGGACCTCCGACTTCCAATCTGCACGAGTTGTTTCGTGCAACTTGTAAGGAACATCATGGTTCTCCACAGGTTTCATCCAGTCGTTAATCATTTTTATTACTGGCCTATTTTGGAAATATTGTGAAATGCTCAGATGACCTACAAGATCACCTGGCATAAACTTTTCAACTCGTTCAAGTCTCAGCAATTCCTTTTCTGCTTCTAATTGCACGTATTCGTGCAAAGGTAGCAGATTGAGAATCGCATCTAAAGCTTTTGATGGAGTGCTTCGCATCGCTCCTGTAACAGCAATGGACGCAAGACGTTGAATTTTCGCAAGCTTTGATTGTGTGGTAGCCTCTTTTGTTTTTGGCCACCAGACAAACGAAGCATACGTCACTTTTGGGCGGATTATGGCATTATAAATCCACATTATCATTTTTGGTTTCAAGCCCCACTTCCTGCCAATAGTTTTGGAGCATAACCAGAACGCACTTGTTGCCTTACCGATCACGGACTCAATTTGAGCATTCCAGTTCAGTTTAGCATCCAGTATCAAACCTAAGTATTTGACTCGATCACTAGGATGAATTTGTATCCCTCCAAGCCGAAAAGCTTTTAGGTTGATCTTCCTTCTCCTAGTGAAAGGGACAATTACGACTTTTGTCGGGTTGATGCTAAGGCCCTCCTTAATACACCATGAGTGTGTATAGTTTAGGGCCCTTTGCATTCTCTCCGAAACAGTTTCGTCATACTTTCCTCTCACTATTATGACTATATCGTCTGCAAAGCCCACAACTTCGAAACCTTTTTCCTTCAAGCTTCTTAGAAGATCGTCTACAACCAAGGACCGCATTAGTGGTGAGAGGACTCCTCCTTGAGGGCAACCTTTCGTTGCCCTTACTGTTATAGAAGAACTTCCCAGCTCAGAGGTGATTTCTCTTTTTGCAAGCACAGTATAAATCCAATGTATGATACATTGGTCGAAGTTTTGGTTCTCCATGGCACGCTTCATAGATGAATAGGAGGCATTATCAAATGCTCCTTCTATGTCTAAAAAGGCGCATAGAGCTATTTCTTTTGCTGAAAACGTTTTTTCCACCTTTGTTACTAGCGAATGAAGTGCCGTAACCGTTGACTTACCAGATTGATAAGCAAACTGGAAGTCAGATAGGGGATGCTCTTTTATGTAAGAAGAATTGATAAAATCCTTCAAAACCTTTTCCATAGTCTTCAACAAAACTGAAGAAAGACTAATTGGCCTGCATGCTTTGGGATGCGTCTTGTCTCGCTTCCCCTTTTTTGGTATAAAGATAACTTTTACAAGTCTCCATTTTGATGGAACGTAATTCAATCTTAAACTAGCCTTGAACATCTCAATTAGTGGTGGAACCAACACCGCTTCTCCATTTTGAATCAGTGATGGAAATATTCCATCAACTCCTGCAGATTTAAAAGGCTGAAAAGATCTAATTGCATTTTCCACTCTGGCCTTCGTGAAGATTTCATCAACTAAATCTGAGGCGGTGTTTATTGTACTAGTTGACTCCGAAGAGTTTATACTAGGACATCCTTCACCTTCCAGAGATATAGTATCATTGGAATCCACACTTAGAACCGAACCTGGAAAATGGGTTTCCATCATTAAATCCAATGTTTCACGAGGAGTTTTGGTAAAAGCTCCATCGTCGCGCTTCAGGTTTCCCAATTCATTTGAATGATCTTTTGCAAGCGTTTTCTGTAGTCTTGCAACTACAGGAGTGCTGTTTATGTTTTCACATGTCAGCATCCAAGATTTTCTTTTCGATTTTCGTATTTCGTTGTTGTAATCAGTCAGGGCTTTCCTGTACTGAGTCCAATCTCCCGTTTGTTTCGCTCTATTGAACATTTTACGAGAAAATTTTCTAAGGCGATCCAGTTTAAAGTTCCACCATGGCACGTCTCTAGTAGAAGACGATTGTATGGTGGGACAACTCTGCCATGTGCAGCATAGTTGTCCCATGTTCTATGGGAATCCCTATTAACATGGGACAACTATGCTGCACACGGCAGAACTTCTGTTAAAGGAATTGATGATACTTTCATTTACCCTTTGAGAAAATGATTCTAACTTTTGGGTTGAATCAATAGTTTCTCCCATTGTAAATGAATGCGTATTCAACAATTCTACATATTGATCCCAGTTTGTCCTCCTGGGATTTCTAAATGCGGTTCTAGAATAATCTCCACCACTCCAATTGAAGATTATGTGTTTATGATCAGATAGAGAAATCTCATCTGACACGTGCCAGTTTGTGATCTTGTCAAAGATTGCAGCATTGCACAGTGTTAGATCCAAGACCTCTTGTCTGATTACATTTGAGAAAGTAGGTTTATCACCATTATTGCAAATGTCTATATTGTTCGAAGACAGATACTCTAATAGTGACTCACCTCGACTGTTAATATCCGTACTACCCCAAACCGTGTGATGTGCATTGGCGTCACAGCCAATGATAAACGATTTGTTGTTTTCTTTACAGAATTGGACAAATGATGCGATCTCAGGAGGAGGTGCCTCAGGAACATCACCAGGAAAGTAAGCTGAAGCCACAACGATCTCAGTTTTACCCCTAGTGGTTGGTACCTCTACCATGACCGCAACAATGTCCCTTGTGATAAACTCTGTAATAGGATAGCATTTTAACGTTTAGCGTACTAAGACAGCGGTTCTGGGAGAATCTTGTTGCTCATCATAACATAGTTTACTATTTTGTGTCAGAACACCAAGAATCTTTCGTTTATTGGACCATGGCTCTTGAATAAGCGCCACTTCTAGTCCTTCTTTTTTAAACCTTCGACTCAACACAGCAGAAGCACCTTTTGCGTGATGAAGGTTTACCTGTACGAACTTAATTCCTGTCATAAAAAAAAAAATTCATTTACCCACTTTTATTAAGCCTCGGAATTGAGACGTAAGAAAAGTGGCCGATTATCCCGGAGACAAATAAGGTCCACTGCGTCATTGCTCCGTTTAACACAGTAAGGGCAACATACTGTGGAGGGTGCCCTGGTACTCCACAGGCTCCGTTCACGGTTAAGTTTTTATAAGACCCCCCTAACCATTCATTCCTAGGGACGGTACGCTTAACACCATGAATTAGGGGTCGCTTGTTTGGTGGACTTTTACCACCGGATCAGGCAATCCGTAGTGATATTCTTAGCCAGTTGAGGGAACTGCTACCGCCACTACACGGCTATCTAGGCTGATCGGGAATAGAAATTAATATTGATGATCAACTTCTTTAGAGCCCGAACAGCCGGCAACACTGAGACTGACACTGAGCATACTATTGCAACACGCCGCGGCTCCATCATCGAATCAAGACCCTCATGGACATCTCAAACACACTAATCGCTCTAATCCAAGGTGGAAGTCCCATCCAAGATCGAATGATCCTTCCTTCGGAAATACCGGATACGTACATTTCCTCGTTGATAACCACCGATACGAATCATACATTGTGACTACGTCTGAGCCAGAATCAAACTATGCTGAGAGGAATCTATGACAAAAGGTCGAAAGACATAAGGTCGAAGGACAAAAGGTCGAAGGACAAAAGGTCGAATGGACAAAAGGTCGAATGGACAAAAGGTCGAATGGACAAAAGGTCGAATGGACAAAAGGTCGAATGGACAAAAGGTCGAATGGACAAAAGGTCGAATGGACAAAAGGTCGAATGGACAAAAGGTGGAATGGACAAAAGGTCGAATGGACAAAAGGTCGAATGGACAAAAGGTCGAAGGGACAAAGGTCGAATGGACAAAAGGTCGAATAGAACAAAAGGTATAATTGACAGTAGACAATTTGGAAGACATGATAAAGTGGTCAGTATTTGACAATTAGCTTATATGCAGCTATTTAGGGGGATTAGGGGCATAATGGACACCCGGGGCGAAATGGACACCCCTTGCCGAAACCGTTGACTTTTATGTAAAACTTTTAATGCATAAGTGTAAAGGAACAAGTCATTGTTCAATTTTTCAAAAGTACCATTTATATTCCTTCAAAATAATCAAAATATCCTTGAAATTGAAGCATGTTCTTCATATGGTGGATTTCTTATAATTTCGAAGTAGCAGCAAATAAGGCATTACGAGTGATTGAGTGTGTCCACCATACAAACAAGTGTATTGTTAGCTTATCTACATGTATACGTAGATTTAGCAATGGAAGAAGTATTATATTTTTGATCAGAACACACTGAAAATAGCAATTTTAATGTTGTAGTCTATTCGGGGCGAAATGATAAGGGTATGCGGTATACCGAAAAGTTTCGCCAAATACACCTCGAAACGAAATTCCGCGGAATTCCACGGAATTCAACCAGGCGAAATTTATGATTTTGAATTTCGTTTCGTTTCGTCAAATTCTAAAAATTTCGTCTTGAAAAAATAGATTTAGACGAAATAAAACGGAATTCCGCGGAATGTCTAATAAATTTCGAAAACAAGTTCATTATGTAAATGCCCCTTTGAAAATAGTTTAAATTTTCAGTCGAACTCTTGAAAGGGATTTACCATTACATTTACACGGTTAAGCTCTTATTTCCTTCGTTGATAAGAAATATTGTGAAATTTTGAGGCTAAATATACACGAACAATTCATAACGCTACTTCATTAAAAATTCTCAAGAAATTTTTCAGACACTGAAAGGAGTACTTCGGCGGTATTCAGATTAATTTCCAAAAATACTGGAATAAAAAATTGAAGGAATTTCAAATCATGATTCATGGTTAAATGTCTAGAATATGTTCGGGTTCTGAAGGCATCAATGTAGGAGCTCGTAGCGGTATTCTTGAAGTATTTTAATGAGTTGAAAGCATGTGAAAAAAACTGCAACGACATTATTTGACATATGTCTTCAAAGAGTTTCAGATGTGCTTTGAAAATGTCAAAAGGTAAGATGAGCACAACAAATGCTAACTCCGTTATGTGCCCAGCCAACTTTAATACACAATTTCGAAAAGTCGGTACAAGGACAAAATTTTGGTAAAAATGACATTTGTTAGCTGAATTTCATCAGGTTATTCGCTAATACTGTGGACTGGTGATATTAGGTGAATTTTTTTTTTCAAATATGCGTTGTTATAAAAAAAAAGCTTTTATTTTGGGACCCACAGTCCCACATCAAATAAGCTGAAGGTAGAACGCACATTTTGTATGTTTTTTGGTATAGGTTTTTTGATCCCAGGTCCTCGGTGAGAAGGACATGCACATCAACCATAACATCAGGTCCGCTTCACATGTAGAATCTTGTGTTCAGGTTTATCTGATAAAATGTTTGGCCTAATATCTAGAGATGATTGTGTTTATAGTTTTCGAATTTGCGGATTGCGAATGCTTTTATATTCAATGATTACCGCATATAGAGGAACTTACGTATTTCGGCAGTTTTGTTGTCTTCGTCATGGGGGTTTTCTTAAAACCTGTTGGTCTCAGAGTTGGCCTCAAATCCTTCTCAACCAAGCTGAGTTATATATCCAAAATTCAGACAATTCGACCCACAAAACCCCATCATGACGAAGAGAACAAACCTGCCGATAATACCCTTCGTCACCTTATTTCGTACGCATTCTTTTCAATTTCAATGTGGGTTTTACAGGGTATTTTCTGGTAAATTCAATAATCTTACTAATTTCAGCAGTGCAGTCTTGGGGATCTAAAACGGAAGTTTTAGATATTTCTCAACGTTTCGAGTCGTACATATTATAGTCTTCTTCAGCGGATAATTCTGGAATTATTTTTTCATTTGGGGTTGCATACAACCAGGCCCGTGCCCTAACCACCTCCCTCCCCCTTCCCCCCCCCCTCTACGGTCTTGCATAGAACTCTCGCTGTCTGAACTATTATACATAGGATATTTGGATATTAAGTGAAACCCAATCTAGTGGAGGTAACGGGTGGTTTGAAGATTGTGGCTCATTTGTAGGTAGAGCATCAACGCATTGGTGTGATCTTAAGTCATTTAAACTATCTTATAAGGCTATTGGTAGGGACAATGGAAATTCGCGGCAAAATTTCTTTAATTTCGCGGGCCAACATTGTCTATTTCGTGGCTTCATATTTTTAACTGCATCTTTGAAGAAAACCAATTTTGTATGCGTTATGAATAATTCACAGAAAAACTAACAAAACTAATGGAACATCAGAAAATAATCAAATGAAAAATGCATTAAACTTTTATCATGCCGGATTCGGAATCGCAAATTAATTTACGCTGTTAAAAGTTATTATCCAACTTATGTTTAAATATTTAAAACTGATGAAATTTTGAAATTATTTTCTAAATTTTGTCAGATTCCGTGGCATTTGGCGGGATTTCATAAATTAACTCAAAGTGCTCAGAATTTTTCCAGGGCCCAAATGGTCCAATACCCTTGTTACGCAAAGTTGCGTATCTTAAATTTTTAGCCATATCAAATTATATTTGAACACCCCTAGTCATTCATTCTGCATAAGCTGCATGCGAATTGGAATTCAACTGTGAGGAGGTGTTTCCTTATCAGATCACCGAATTTGTGAGTAGTTTTGTTTTCATGTGTTCTAATAAATGTATTATTTTAGCTGATTAGCTAACTGAAGACAAATCCTTTGTCGGGTTTGTTGTGAAAAACGCTAGGAAAAAAGCAGCCCCAGCAATAAACCTATAAATGGCGCTGTATCAAATGAAGTCTAAGGGACGAGACTAAACGGAAACACCGCCACGCCACCACTAGAAAAACAAAGTGCAAACACGCAGCATCCATTTCCTGAACAATTTGATATAACTGCAAAATTCCGCGGACCTTTTTCGAAAATTTCGTTTCGTTTCGAAAAATACCGAGTGAATTCGGATTTCGTATCGATCTCACGAAACATTTTTAAATTTCGTTTCGTTTCGTACCGCATCGCATCAGAAATTTCACATATCGTTTCGTTTCGTATCGCTTTGAAGAAATCCCATACCGCATACCCTTACGAAATGAACACTGGCAATTTTGAATGGATGTACGCGCGTTGCATACTGTTAGGCGTTTTAGAGAGTTTGAAAAAATTCAATCCGATTATTATAGCCTAAAATTTATTTAATTAACTTTGAAGTTATGTAAACTCGTCTAAGATGGAGTATTATATATGTGGTATTGATCTCCGTTTGCAAATTACTTAACTGGTCGATATTCTCAAAGATATAGCATAAAATATGCAAAGGAGTCCATTATGCCCCGATGGGTGTCCATTTCGCCCCGTACCTTTCCTGCCAGCCCCAAAAAGCACACGGTTTTCAATTCATTATTTCTTCGCAATAATGACATTCTACTAGCTGTAAATGATTGAAATACGTAGGAAACAAGTTAAAGTTGTAAGCCAACTGATAATATGTTAAGTTTTTGTCTATTATACATGCCTAAAATACTCATTTGCTTAGGGTGTCCATTATGCCCCTAATACCCCTACTACCGCATTGCAATCCGAAACCCCCTAATACCGCCGGAAACCCCATGTAACGCACCTCAGACCCTCCGAAACCCCAGAAACGGCATGTGACGCCTCCGTAACGTTTCTGAAATCCGCCGAAAATGCTATGAAGCTCTTTGGAATGCCTCCGAAATCCCCCTGAAACCCCCAGCAACCCCATGTAACGCACCTCAGACCTTCCGAAACCCCTGAAAACGCTATGTAACGCTTCCGTAACGTTTGTGAAATCCGCCGAAAATTCTCTGAAGCTCTTTTGTATGCCTCCAAAATCCCCCTTACACCCCCAGAAACCCCATGTAACGCACCTCAGACCCTCCGAAGCCCCAGAAAACGGCATATAACGCCTTCGTAACGTTTGTGAAATCCGCCGAAAAATGCTCTGAAGCTCTTTGGAATGCCTCCAAAATCCCCCTAAAACCCCCAGAAACCCCGTGTAACGCACCTTAGACCCTCCGAAACCCCAGAAAACGGCATGTAACGCCTTCGTAACGTTTCTGAAATCCGCCGAAAAAGCTCTGAAGCTCTTTGGAGTGCCTCCAAAATCCCCCTGAAACCCCCAGGAACCCCATGTAACGCACCTCAGACCTTTCGAAACCCCCGAAAACGCTATGTAACGCCTCCGTAACGATTATGAAATCTGCTGAAAATGCTCTGAAGCTTCTTGGAATGCCTTTGAAATCCCCCTTAAACTCCCTCTGACCCCATATAACGCACATGTGACTCTCCGAAACCCCCGAAACGCCATGTAACGCCTTCGTAATGTCTTTGAGATCAACCGAAAATCCTCTGAAACTTCCTAAAAAACCTCTAAAATCTTCCTAAACTATCCCCCTTCCCTGTCAGACCCCAAGTAACGCCCCTGACACCCTCAAGCATGAGTTATTCGCATTTTTCTTTCGCAATTTTCGGAACCACTCCAGCTCTACATTTCAAAACAATCATTTCGTACTCTCATCATCTTGATTTGTGTTACAATCATGGTGCCAAATGTTACATTCATGGTAGACGACATTCATGCATCGATGGCAGTATGAATGTAGTCTGTGACGGTAGTATGCAACATTAGTCATGACGGTAAAGGCGTTGCGACGATAATGAAAAAAATGTACTATACGGTTCACGGGTTGGGAGGTATGGCTTTCAATCTTTGGAGGAATAACTTATGAAAGCTTAAGAATCCGTTTTTGAGTTATTCTTGCAAAGACTGAACGCCATACCTCCCAACATAATCATCAACAGTCGAAATTCGAAGAAATTATTTATACTTATACAGTGTAATTCGTCGGAATTACCTATAAATCCAAGAGGGGATGATCACTAATCACAAGTAGTAATTGCTTCTGCGGTATAGATAGGAAAAACAGCTATTGAATTAAAGAAGGAAAAATTTCTGATTGAATTATAAGTACCTAAATAGTCGATAATTAATTCAGCTTGAGCTTGAGCTTGATTGACCGCCCGTGGATGCTACTTCAGTATCGCCAGACCAGCTACACTCACACAAGGACCAATGAGATAACTGCCGGGGACTAGCAGGCATCTTCAGTGTGTGAGCGTTGGTGATCTTCTATTTTTAGGCGACAATGGCGCCTGCCACGTCAGGTTGCAGGTCAATGTGGGGAAGGGGTAAGGAAGTGATGATTGCAATCGTTTGTATCCACCCACATCTGGCCGAATATACCTCTGCACCAGCACAAATTCATGCGGATGTTGGAGTGTTGGTGGGAATTAGTTGGCAGAAGGTTCACACATTGGTGTGTGGATACCAGGGGAAGGTGATAGAATTGAGTGTTTTTATTATTTTGAAGATGTGCGGACAGTTCGCTTGATTGCATAACTTGTAGGCGTTTTCTAATAGGATTGTGACACTGTGCTGTGAAAGTTTGGAAGGAAGGGAACGGCTTTTTCAACCCGTTTATGTTCTAGCGACGGCTATGAACATGTTTATATACATGAGTTGTATATGTAGAGAGCAGAGAGAAAGTATATAGAAAGATACAAAGTAGGAGGAAAGGGACGGGCCAGGGATTGAACCCAGGACCTTCTGCATATAAATCAGAAGCGGTAGCCACTAGACCACCAAGCCCGTCTATAATAGTCGATAATTAATTCAGTAACAAAACAGTAAAAGAACAGCCTATAAATTTAAGAAGGAAAAATTACTGAACAAAACATCAAACTAAATTGTCATTAAATACTACATCAACACAACTTGAAAGAATAGCCTATAAACAAAAGAAGGAAAAATTTCCTATAGAAATACATATGATAACTAGCACCATAATGTTTCTATCAATGAGCAACAACATGAACTATTTATTCTTATAAGTAACACACCAGCTGGTAACTTGGTCTAGTGATGTTTTTGTTCATTCAACCTTTTGTCCATTCGACCTTTTGTCCCATTCGACCTTTTGTCCCTTCGACCTTTTGTCCCTTCGAACTTTTGTCCATTCGACCTTTTGTCCATTCGACCTTTTGTCCATTCGACCTTTTGTCCATTCGACCTTTTGTCCTTCGACCTTTTGTCCTTCGACCATTTGTCCTTCGACCTTCTGTCCTAAAGCCGCTGAGAGCCAGGATTACGTCACGGTCAGCCGAAATATTAGACACAGACGAACAGACGTAACACCTTGAACGATTTTCATCGATATTACATGTTAACACGTCCCATTGGCTACTGCCAGTATTGTTCGTGCGGATGAAAATCGGAATTTATGACACGCGAAAATCGATTTTTCTCCTAAACCGTGTATCGGACGTAAGTCGGGCAAAGTTCGCTGGATAGAGAGCCAGATCCGCTGTCCAGCGCATTACGTCCGACGTTATGTTTCACTTATGGATTTGGAGAAAAATCGATTATCGCTATAAGACCTCTTTTTTGACCCCGGAATCTCAAAGTCCGATCCCAGAGGGGAACCGGGGGAAAACCCCAGGCTGCTGGTCGTGGGCCAACGGCAGCCTCCGGGGTGGGCCCTCAAGGCCTGTTTTCGATTCCGGGTCTCAGGGCGTATCGACGAGGGAAAGTTTTCGGAGTACGGGAACCTGTTTCACAAAATACTCACGGTTAACAAACGCTTTATTGTTCTTCGTAATGGGGGTCACAGATGGAGGGGGCCCCACGGGAGGTGGCGGCGGATATGACTTCGATGGCGCAGGAGGTGGCTTAGACGGAGGTGGTGGCTTCGACGATGGTGATTCTGGCTTCGATGGTGATCAGGAGGGCTTCTAGAGGGAATAGAATGGAAGCGGTTGGAGCCGTTGAGTTTCTGGCGAGATTCGTACTTTCCTCGATCCTGTAGCAGTTCCAGATGGCCGCTGGGGCCAACGTCTTCACGGAAACGTGCGCGGCAACGTGCGTTGGAGGCTTCCCGGCGAGCCGGCTCATTAATCGGAAGGCCAGATCCGGAGAATGGTTTTGGGATGGTGGCCCGGGCGGGACTTGTCGCGCGCCCCAAATGCAATGGCCAGAGCGGATAAAACCGTCCGCTAAATGATCGGATTGAGATACCTGGAGCGGGTACAATCTTCCGCAGGACACACGACCGGCAATGACTAATCGAGATTTTCTCACTTTCAAGAGCGTTCGCTCGCTAACTGTCATTCGCTTGGAATCTTGCCACTGAATGACTCCCATCATCTCCACGATCGTTTTTCACCCGAAGCATTCATCACTCATCAATTAGCGTTTCCCCATTTCCTCCTACACTCGCTTCTAGATGAGTGAAACCGACCACCCACGTACCCCGTACACCCAGATTTGCGCTTTGCTTGCGTACCCCGTCAATTTCCATTTCAATTTGACCGTTGTAAATTACTTTACATAGAGTTCCCTAATTTCCCGTACTCTAACATCGCATGTGAGTAAACTTCGGGTTTCAGCCGCGACGACAATATCAACACATCCACGTTTTACAACGAAGAACGGTAGGTTCCAAAAACGCTCTTTCTGAAGAACCCCGAGCACCAAATGTAAGTATAGTTATGTTGTCTTTGCCATCCAGTTGAATGTGAATAACTAAAAAGAGTTTGAGATATTACAGCACCAGCACATATACCACTCTACTACTGGATCGGAATAAGGACGAAAATCCCGGCCGATCCTAGTTAGGGGCTGTCCATGAACCACATTCATACAAAAAAAAATGTGTGGACCGTGGACTTTGCCCGAACCCCCCAACATGACCACGTTGTTTATGGATGGGCCTTAGCTCAATTAGCCCCTGCAGTGTTGCCATAAACTAGTTTCAAGACCTTCAATAAAAAAAAGACCTGATTGCACCGAGGAATGTGCCGAAGACAACATTGAATTTCGTATGTCCAATCGACTACCCAAATAAATACCGTATATTTTTTCGGCGTCCCAAGCAACACACATGGTAAGCGAAGTAAGTCACAGTGACTTCTGTGCAACCCTTCATGCGCTGCCGTGATTGTTTTGTAATTATGTGTGTTGCTTGGGGTACTTTGTCACTTGTGTAAATATTTTTACCGATCTGACAGTAGATAACCAGGGGTGTAAGGTCCCACCCTCTACGCCCTCCCAAACATGCCCACCTGCGCGCCATCTACTGTTGGTTCTGATTTGTAAACATCCTTTGTTTAATGGTTTTATAAACATCAACATTAGCACAAACATCAGTGTTTTTCACACGATTTAGATGCTTATGATCAGTGTTTTCGGTAATTATCGATATTTCTTGAGTCATAGTGTTCAATTATCCTTTCATTTGAGAAAAATAATAGCCCAGGGAGATTTCAATTTTCAGCCGATTTTCGCTCTTCAAACAAAGCAACAACAAAAACAAGCGAGAGTAGAGGCTAATATTTCATAATGGTGAAAACAGAACACTGCTTTTTTCAGAATGAAATTTTTCAATCTAATATGCTGAATATATTAATCTTTATGTTCAAATCACATACTGACTTGCTTTTAGCATGATGAAACGGTATTAAATTTAGTTTTGTAATCGAAAATTGAGATTTTCTTGTTTGGTAGTTACGTCTTTTTACTGGTTCTAAAACATGATAGAGGGTAGGCGAAATTTTTTCCCAGTTGACAGTCAACTTACACCCCTGTAGATAACCAAACATGAACTGAACACGTTTAATTTTTTTTGCAACTTCTAATCGTAATAGGTCATTTTACCTCACGCAAATCTGACAAGAAAAGGCCTACTTTCCCACACCAAATTAACAGTGCTGTAATGGTTCATTACAGCACTGATTTGCGTTGCGTAATGAACCATTACAGCACTGTTTTCAGTTTTGATCAACTTATTGATGCTTTCTGGACGCAGGTTTGAAAAATTGTGACAACTGCACAGTATAACCTGCTATGGTCAGACTTCCTATGGCTATGAACATCAGTGTGCAGTCTGATGAAAATGTTTAGTTAAAAACTATCCTCAAGTGGTAATTTATGAAGGTGCAAAAAACGTTGTACGCAACTCGGTGCAGAACTCGATTTTTACAGCACTCGTCGTAATTATCCAACTCGGCAAGCCTCGTTGGATAAATGTACGACTCGTGCTGTAAAAATCTTCATTCTGCACCTTGTTGCGTAAACTACTATTAAACGTGAACATATACATTGAACTTGCCGTGTCAGAGCATTTCAATGCTCAAGAACACCTGCTTAGATACCCTTGGCTCAAACAAAGTACTTGTCAGCTTTTTTACCGAACTGCTAAGTCAAAATACTCAAATTTGAGTTCAATGCTGTTTACTCTATTCTGGCTAATGCGCACTAAACCTTCATAGTTGTTGTTTTGCTCTTCGCTCTCTGACAACAACAGAGAGTTAATGAGAGAGAAGACGAAAAAACTCAAAAAAGGGTTTAAAAACACTCAATTTCAGGTACCGTCGTTGGGGCGTTGGGGGTGAAAATGGGTCAAAAATGCATACTTTCCCATTAATTTTACTTATATGCACGAAAAAGCCCTTTGATCACTGGAATATGATCTTTGGTAATGCATGCACAAATGATGAAAATTTATATATGTCGTCTCGGCAGACTTTCTATTTAGTTATTCTTAAGGGTATGCGGTATACTGAATGATTTCTCCAAATACACTTCGAAACGAAATTCCGTGTAATGGATCGACATTCCAAACGAAAAATATAACAGATGGCACTTTTTTGTGTGGTAGTAAAATCTAATTTTCTCGGTGAAGAAATTGTTCTGGAACATGAAGTAAACATAAAAAGTTGTCTTTTCAAACAATTCTTGATTTCTATTCACTAACTTTTCACAAAACTATCCCATTTTCACAATTAACAATTTTCGCGATTTTTCCATACGATTTGACAGTTCTTGACTACCATGCTTCCGTGAGCTTGAGGTGAAAATTTAAGAAAGTTGACAACCGAGAGTAGCACAGACGATACATTGAATACAAGTGATGGTGTCGCCACCGGGCTGTCAGCGCTGGAAATCAGATGCTATAAAAGTTCTTGCATGCAATTTTTACTGCTGGCGCCAACTGGGAGCAATTAATAAAAATGTTAACAGCCCCATTATATTACCGGTTCAAAAATGAATCGGTTTAACGAACCGGTTCAACAAAGAATGTATTCTCCATTCGTTTATCATTATAATATGTAGAACATCAGCATAATACCAATTGCACGATAGTTATTTATGTAACGAGTTGCAAAAAGTTGATTTTTTCAGCACGAGTCGTACATTTATCCAACGAGGCTTGCCGAGTTGGATAAATACGAAGAGTGCTGAAAAATGGAGTTTTGCAACGAGTTCCATACAAAATTTTATGCAATGATTTTTTCATAATGCAACCCATTTGAGTTGCATAATGTTCATAATGCAACTCAAATGAGTTGCATTATGAACATTATACAACTATTTCTCATTATGCTACTCATTTCAGTTGCATAATGAAACAGTTCGGAAAAATTGGCCATTATGATACCAAAATGAGTTAAATAAAATATAAATTATGATGCTGAATTGCATAAAATTATGTATTCAACCGGTTCAAAAGTGAATCGGTTCACACAAACACATATTTTATTCACATGTTTAATCTTTCATGAAAATAAATTATAAAAAACTGAGTGATTCTTAACCGGGACAATAAAACATTTTTACCGGTTCAAAAGTGAAGCGGTAAAATGAAACGGTTCAGTGAAATTTACATTACTATTGTACAATTCACCTCCCACTAAAAAAAATCGATTATCTTCAAAAACCACAAATAAATTACGTTTGATTGGAAAATGCAACATGTTTAGCATTATTACTCCTCGGGCCAAAACTTTTACCATTTATTTTCAATCATGACGCGGGGCCGTACTTTGGGCAGCCCTGGGCTATGCGTTTGGCTCTTCGTGTTTTCGCTCGCTGTCGCAGCTTTGGCTCCTCTTTTTTCCTCCAGGTGTCATCTGTGATCCACAGCTTTCTCCGGTTGCGTACGTTACTCAACTTATTCTCGCCGGTGGCGATGAAGGCGTTCTTCATGACGCTTCATTGATCTTCTACGCTTCCACCTGCTGGAATATCCGCAGTACGGTTCTCTAGCTCCTCGACTAAGGACCTTTTCACCGCAGCGTCTTCCAATCGGCATGTGTTGAACCGGCGCGCGATTTTCTCCACCTGCTGATGGATCCACGCAATGCGCATCTCGTCGATTGAGAAATGATGGTTACGTTTGTTCCGCACATCAATCAGATTCCGTCTCAATTTTTGGCTGATGCAGATGTGGTCAATTTGATTTTTTGTGACGCCATCATGGGGATCCCTTGTTACTTTGTGCACTGGTCGACATTGTCTGTGACCATGTCATTGTTGCCAAAAAAGCTGCAAACAGCTCACCAATTTCGCTAACTTCTCCGAGATCATGGCGTCCCATGACGTGTACATCGTCCGAGTTGGAGAGCATCCATTAAGTACGTCACGCTTAAATTGAAAGTTTTCGACCCCCCACCTCCCTCCTTCGTACGGGTTTTTCCTATACTTAATACATTGCTTGTCACGCTTTCACAACCCCCCCTCCTCCTAGACCGTGACGTACTTAATGGATGACCCCTTGTTGGAACCAATCTTCGAGTTGAAGTCGTCCATGGGGTCTTGATATTACCTTTTGGAATCTTATCCACGACAGCATTCAGTTGACTGTAAAAGTTCTCTTTGTATTGCAATTCGGCAGCATCGGTTGGCAATTTGACCCGTGTTCTGAATCTGGCTACAATTACCATCTAGAGACGAACCAGCCAAGGGCTGAAAGTCTCTATGATAAAGACAAATCAATCAATTATCATCTCATTAATAGGTTCCGTTTTCATGAGCGCAGCGTGAGCGTGAATGCTGAGCAGGAAATCAACTCCACGGTGGCGAGGAGCGTGTTTACCTCGTAAGCCAGAGTATAGCAGAATTTAGCCCGACCCAATCTGTGTTCTCCAAAGTTCGGCCAACGGACTTCTTCCAGTCCTGGGATCTCAAGCTTCATACGGCGTGCCTCATTGGCTAGTTGTGTCAGTTTACCCTTCTGGACTAGGGTTAATACATTAAAGTTCCAATTCTTGTCCGCAGTTTTGCGCTAAAAGTCGTTGCCGTTGAATCAGTTCGTAATCTTTCATTTTAGGGTTCTGTAACGGTTTGTGGGTTTCGAGAACAAAGGTTATTGGCCTAAGGTCCTCTATCTACCGTGGCGGGACTGCCACCTTAGAGGTATAACTTCCGGTGGAGGAGCATTTCTTACTCAGTCACAGGAAGCCAGAACAGACGCTGTTTGAGCCGCACCTCCTTAGTGAACAGATTCTCAAGTACCTCCTCAGTCTAGCTAAAGTCAGAAGGACAACCGTGCCAATGCTGCACTACCATCGAAGCACACTACTCTTAGCTGGCGGTCTTTGTCATCTGTTGACCCGTGGATGCATGAGGTAGGAACTTGTGAGGACCAGAGCTACGTTGGGCGCTCTCCTTATCGACTCACTCTTTTGCAGCCCTAGCCTATGGCATAAAAAGAGGTTCTAGTGCTTGTTCAAGTGTATTTAAGAATGCTCTATTCATTCGGTATTTTGGACTCTTATGACGATGTCAACCCCTTTCGCCTTCAAACAGTTGGTTAAAAGTTAAAAAGTCCACTTTCCCATCGTTGCTCGTCGGCAGAAAAACTCTACTTTATTAACGGCATCGCCAATGAATTAAAATTTTGGTTCATATTTCGGGATACCTACTTTCCACAGCCGTTGCCACTGCTGCATAAAAAGGCCTCGAAAGTGCAGCAATTTGTGTGGCCAACCGGAAGTCATTCCCCAGCGTAATCCGCGCGCATAAATTGTTTGCTCAGCGCCGCGCCATCATCGGTTGCCCAAGGGGGCGCGAGGAGGGATCGGATGATACCAGGATGAAGATGGTTTGCACTTCGTTATCGGTGTTGTTTTTTCGCTCGCACGCGCCTGTGTAAAGCGAACATTTTATTTGGCTTGTTTCTTTTCCCGGGGAGGTATTAATTATCATATATCCCATCAATGAAAATAAATGTTGTTGCTAAATGGAGCGCACTCTCGGGGGAATTGGATTTCGCTCACTGCAAAAACCGGGATCCATCCCGTTGGGGATCGGATTGGGAGGCGACGGTGATGAGCAATGAGCAGGCACATATCACCAACTGGCATTATTATGATTATGCATTTATGAAATTTTAATTATGATGTAACGATCGGTCAGTCGATGGGTTGCTACCTCTTGGTTACGCGTAAAAATAAAAGTGTATCCACTGCCTGACTGCGAGGGAAAGCAATCACGTCCAATTAATGTCGTTCTGGGGAATGCATTTAGTAATTGAAGAGCGGGCCTCCGGGTGGTACTTTCTGCTACCGATGTTTATTGAAATTTCGGTTAATTTGATTACGGCGGCCGGTCAATGAATTGCAAATATGATAAAAAGGCTACGAATTGTATTGATATTGACTTTTATAATTACGCTTCAGTTCAGAAGGATGAGCACAATGACCGAATAATACGCAGTTGCGCCACTGTTTAATGAACTATTAGTTCGATAAGTACAAACATAATCAACGCATTGAAGTGACTATTTGCTTAACCTGTTATTTCGCTCTAGCTGCAAATTTCTTTAAATATTTTGTAGATTTTGCCAAGCTTTAATCGCAATTCTAGTATATTTTCATGAACGCTCCACATATCACAATTTAAAAAAAAATGTCTATAACAACCAAAATAGGCACAATGGACAAAGGCATCCGTTGGACTTAAAGTTTTCACTAACAACACCCAAATTTCCGTGACATCTATGAAGATGGTAATGCTATGTACCTCGTTCTTAGAAAGGTGTTCAATTAACCATCCTTTTCCATGCTTCAGCATTTGCAAAGACGTGGTGATAGCTCTTGACTATTAGAAGATTGCATTAATTTTGTCTACAAAACCCTCTCAAAATATGATTATAACGACTGCCATCTAAAAGTTAATTTGGGAATCCAGATGATTTTTTACTTGTACGATAATAGTTATTTATGTGACGAGTTGCAAAAAGTTGATTTTTTCAGCACGAGTCGTACATTTATCCAACGAGGCTTGCCGAGTTGGATAAATACGAAGATTGAGTTTTGCAACGAGTTCCATACAAAATTTTATGCAATGTTTTTTTTCATTATACAACCCATTTGAGTTGCATAATGTTCATAATGCAACTCAAATGAGTTGCATTATGAACATTATGCAACTATTTTTCATTATGCAACTCATTTCAGTTGCATAATGAACTAGTTCGGAAAAATTGGCTATTATGATACCAAAACGAATTAAATAAAATTGAAATCATGATACTGAATTGCATAAATTTCTTTTGTGATACTAGTTATCTTCCTCACGCTCTGTTGATTATATTTATTAAGCCATTAATTGGACTTTTCTGATTTTTACGTGTTTACAAAATTCAGAAAAATTTCCTTTTCCCACAAAGCAAATCACTTAGGAGACTTTCAATATGTTTGCAAACCCACGATTTTAGAAAAAAAATGGCCCTTGTTCCCTTCCTTGCTTTTGCGCCGTCTAAAAAGCTCCTTATGGAATGGGATTTTTTCTTTCACTTGCAAGTCTAGCATCAATTTAAAAAAAAAAATTCAGAAATCTTTCAGCGATTCGTTCATGAATTCTTTGGAAATTTCTCAAGAAATTTTCCGAAGGATTCTTTAAGAAACCACTCATGAATATCTTCCAAAAAGCCTCCATGGATGCCTGTGAGAAAACTTGCAGGATTTTTTTTGAAGAAATTGTGCCAAGCATGCGAGGATTATTTTTTAAGAATTTCTTAATGAATTCTTTCAGGAATTTCTTTACTAAAATCATAGTTTTCTTTAGAATTTTCTCCAAAGTCTTCTAGAGAATACCTTAGAAATTAATTGAAGAACCGTAAAACGGGGTATCATTGATCAGCGGGGTAACATTGATCGGCTTGACCGACCTCATGAAAAGTTCAAACAAGCGTTTTACATTGTATCAGTTTCTGCTATCGAATGGTATATCGTAATCTGCTATCATTTAGCTATCAAATGACATGAAATTCATGAAAAAAGTATTTCATAAAAACAAAACCTAAATATTACAGTCATTAAACCATGTTTCAAATCCCTACGATTTTCAGGATACTTTGAGTGAAATAAAATCTCCTGCTATGGTTCAATATTTTCAAAAAATCAAACAAATGAATTTTGTATTGAATCTTAAAAAATGTTTAAAAAAACTCTTGAATAACTTGCGGCCCGCAGTCGCTTTTCAAAATTCAATTTGGCCCACAAAGACAGTTAGGCTGAGGATCACTGATCTATACAATAGCATATTTGAGAGTTTCTCCAGGAATTATGTTGGAAAAACGTTCACAAAAACCAGGAACACTTCCAGAAAAAAAATTGAGATTTTTTTCTGAAGGATTCCTTGATTTTGCCTAAAATTTTTCTGTTCATAAACCAAGTCGATCAAATTTTGACCATCTCAGAACAATCCCCCTCACCGCCCCTTCCCCCTCGTAGATTTTCGTCGATACAAAACTTTTGTATGGAGGGTAGACTTTGGCTAGACCTCCCTTCCCCCAAAAAGTCTACGTGGTTTATGAATGAACCCTAATAAACGTTGCTGGTAATTCTACCAAGGGTTTCCCGAGGATGTTTTTCTTTGTATGTGTGAATTTTCAATCATTGCTACTTCTTAACACACAGTTTCTCCAGGAGGTTCTTCAAGTATTTATACAAAAAGTTCATTAGAAATGCTCTTGGGATTCCTTCAAGAATTTTCCTAGGATTTCTTCAGAAATTCCTCTATAGAACCATTCAAGAGTTCTTCATCAGATTTCCACAGGGAATTATTTTAAAAATTTATGTTCGGATCCCTTTTGAAGCCTTGCTTGGATTTCTTCTACAAATTTTTCAGGGAAATATCTTCGAAGACTTCTTCAGAATTTCAGTGATTTATTCAGGGTTTTTTTGCAGAGTTTTCTTCAAAAATTCTTCCATTATCAGATTCCTAATTTCCTAGAGGTTCCTCCAAGAGTTCATTGAGATATTCCTTCTGGGATTCTTGAAGTGATTCCAACATGGATTTTTTTTTTAAATTGCTCCAGCGGATCTGTCAGAAATATATCCCGGGATTCCTTCACAGTTTTCTGCAGAAAATGTTACACATATTCCTCCACCAGGGATTCTTCAGAAATTGCACAAAAATACAAGACAATATTTGGAAGCATGCTTGAAGGATTTTTTGAAGAAATTCCTCGAGTTTGATGTGAAGTAATACCAAAAAACCCTGATGCAACCTTTGGATGTTTTTGTAAGAAATTCGTGGACTTTTTTTCTATCTCGCTTTCTTGACAAAAAAAAATATATATGAAGTAATTTCTCTTTGGAAAAATTGCTTCTGATATTTCCGGAGGGGTTCCTAGAGAAATTCGGGGATAATTTACGAAACCAATCTCTTAGAAAATGTCTGCTGAAATGGCAGATTAAGATACTGGTGGAATTCTTGAAAAACTTACTAAACATTTTCTGATTTTCTACATCTCTACAGGTACGCTAGGAAAAACTTCTGGAGGTATCTCTGGAGGAATACTAAGACGAATTTCCATACAATTACTAAAGCCATAAGTGCACAAAAACCCTGCTGAAATTTCTTAAGGAAATCCTGCAGAATAAAAATAAATAAATACGGGAGAAGAAACTTCTAAAAAAAACTTTTCTGGAAGAATTCATTGTCAGAATATTTAGAAGAGCTTGTATACTCTGTACAGGTGAGAAAAATCTTGAAAAATGCCAAGTAATAGATTCTAAAGTTGTTTCTGTAGGAATGCCGTGAGAATCTTCAGGGAGTTCCTGGAAAAATAAAGGACTGTATCGGAAATTAACTATAAACCTTCACAACTGCCTTAAAAAAATTGTTAGAAATAAACAAAACTTTATTTTTGGAGATACTATATAAATCTTTTAAATGAAGAATGACAGTTCTGATTTTCAAACAATAATCATTCAACTTAGATTCTTATCTCAAAGATTGCACATATGTTTTTAAAATTTTGGAACTCTTCTAAAAATATGAAATTGCGAAAGCTGTGGGAAAATATTCATATTTTGGCACAAAATTATTCTTTTCCAGAATGTTGATCATTTTCATCAAGAAAATCTTCCTCCGCAGATTTGCGCAATTCTTAAAATTGAAAAAAAGGCCATTTTTTGAGGATTTTTTTATGCGTCTTCAAAGAACGATTACGCAAATAAAAAAAATTAAGTCGAAAATTTCATTTCATTTCATTTATTTATTATCTTCATAAACTTAAGACAATGTCTTTTCTGTTTAAATTTACATGCAGTGCGTCAAAGTTCGACCAAAAAGTATGTGTTTTTTGGGATGGACCATTTTCTAAATGTTAGAAGTTCGTCTATCCACAATAAGAATTTTAAAAGTTGGTATTGAGTGATATGTTATGTGCTAGATATATTCATTCCCCGTAATTTTTTTTCGATACAAAAAATTGAAACGTTAAAAAAATGCATTTTGTATAGATTGTTATTTTGTGTGGTGTACTCATAGAACCGTTTTTTCAATAATACTAAACATTTTCCAAATTTCTTCAAGCTGTTCTAAACTTAACTTTATTGTGAAGATTACATAGAAGAACCGAAATAAAAAGATCAACCGTGCTTCTAAATAGATCATTTTGAAAATTTATAGTTAACTAGCTGTCCCCGGCAAACTTTGTATTGCCTACTGCGTTTTTTGACGTTTGAAGTCCCTAGCCAAGCGCCCAAGTCCCCGTTCCAAATGTATGAAAACCCGATTTTCAAAACTCTCAATTTTCCCATGTTTCAGGCCTCGTAAACCTTCCTTGGGTGAAAACTAACAGAACAAAACTTAGACGACCCAAATCGGACCATCCGTTCGCAAGTTATGCGCGGTTCCACGTATGCCACTGCATTTATATATATATATACTAGCTGTCCCCGGCAAACTTTGTCTTGCCTACTGCGTATTTTGACGTTTCAAGTCTAGCCAAGCGCTCAAGTCCCCGTTCAAAATGTATGAAAACCGATTTTCAAAAACTCGCAATTTTCCCATGTTTTTGGCCTCATAAACCTTCCTTGGGTGAAAACTAACAGAATAAAACTTAGATGACCCAAATCGGACCATCCGTTCGCAAGTTATGCGCGGTCCCACGTATGCCACTGCATTTTTATATATATAGATATAGATTTCCGATACACTCTTTACTGAATTACTAAAGGAAAATTCGAGGAAAAATCCTAGAGAAATTTCTGGTAAAATCTCTGAAACAATTTCCGAATTATTGTGAAAAAATGTCTCCTGGAATTTCATCTTTTGAAAAAATCTTTGATGGAATTCCTGGAGAAATTTCTAGAAACACTCCTGGAGGAAATTCTAACCATATTTTTTTTTTTCAAGATATCCATTTATTACGTTACGCTAAAATCGTCATTTTTACCCACCTACCCCACCCCCCCGTAACGCTTTTTTGTATGAAAATTCAAAACGCTTGGCCGTACTCCACGCCCCCCTC